>NC_141151.1:81037630-81337630 GCF_053477565.2 Lygodium microphyllum
GATTGATATACAACATTGAAGGCCTCATTATGGAGGATGAGACAAACTATAGTAGGTTGCTAATGGAGTCCAAAGGTACATTTTCTTAGAAACACAGTGATCTCAAGGAACTTTGACCCTATATCTTAACACATATAAATCCAATGACTTCGATGCTAAAAGCTCTATCCAATGAATCCAAGACACACACATCATGTTCAAGAAGAGATGGACAAGTTCCTCAAAGAAAGACTCATCTATGAAGTTGAGCATAGGGACCATGTATCACCCATTGTCACAACACCAAAAAATAATTGAAAATTTCTAGTATGTGTAAATTACAAGGTAAAGCTAGGATCACTACCTACTATCGTGCACCAAGCACATGATTGAATGCATGGCTAGCAAAGGAGGCATACAATTTTCTTAATGGCTTCTCAAGTTATAATGAAGTGCAAGTGCATTCATACAATAGGCACAAAACATCCTTTGCTATGGAATGGAGAGTATTCATTGCATAGTAATGCCTTCTACCTTGACAAATGCACCGACCACATTCTAACACCTGATATGCATGATCTTCAAAAACATGTTGCAAAAATGGCTTGAAATGTTTGTGGAAGACCTCTGTGTCAACACCGATTGAGATGAATACTTGGAAAAATCAAGGCAAGTCTTTGAATAGTGTATACAATATCCTTTCTCTCTGCCTCTTTCTCTCTTTGACAACCCCCTAAAATGCTTGTTTTGGGTAAAGCATGGACTCATCCTAGGCCATGTTGTGTCCAATAAAAGCATTGTAATAGATAAAGTGAAGATTTAGCTAACTATGAACCTACCACCACTAACTAATCTAAAGGGGTTCGAATGTTTCCAAGAAAAATACCACTTATTGTAGATGCTTCATGCTAAACTATACTTTGATAGTAATACAACTCTGCAAGCTCCTTATTATCTGGGATTGGACCAAGAAATACCAAGTTTTTTACAAAGTAGCTTTGATAGCAAGACCCTCTATAAGCTCCTTATTACCTACAATTGGAACAAGAAATACCAAGCTTCTTATAAAGCACTAAAAAGGCCTCTCGTAGTTGCACCACTATTATGAGCCATAGATTGGATAGTCATGTTTTATGTACATTGATGCATCTAAAGTTGTGATTAGAGTAGAAATGTGCCAATTTGACAAACACACATGAATTTTTTTGGAAATATTTGCTAATAAACTGCTCATTGATGCAAAAACTTACTTCACCAAAACTAATTACTTCACAAAAATAAAGAGATTGAAAATAGTTTATGTAATCGAGAAATTCTATCTCTACTTGCTTGCTACCCCATTTACTTTATTTCTAGACAATTGAGCATTGTTGTATCTAGTATATAAGTCATGCACCATAGGTTGCATCATTAAAACTCCTACTTCTAGTGGAATTCGACTTCACCATGACTATGCATAAAGAAAATCAACATTACATGGCCATCTAGAGTAATGAGAGGAAAAATGTGATAAGATTCAATGATAATATTCTCAATGCCCATTTGTTAAATATCCAACAAGAGTCTCAGGCTTTTAGAGCTAATCCAATACCTTATTGGATAGACAATATTATGCAAATATAAAAAAAAGGCTTACTTGGTTCCAATGGAAAAGGTGAGACTCACCTACATTTTGATCGAGACTTGATCCTACCAAATGATCCCATAAAAATTGTATGGGTTAGGACTAGAAAATTTATTGAGAAGATGCATGTGTGAGCATGAGATAAGGATATGCTATAAGAAGCACATAAAGGAATAGGAGGAGGCTATTTCAATGTCATCAAGGCACTAAAAAGTGTTCTGATCTCACAGCTTTGGTAGCCCACCTCTTTGAGGATGTGGTACATCTTGTGAAGCATTGTGATGAGTGCCAATTCACTAAGGTTCCCATTTGAAAGGACAAGATAGAACTCACTTCACGGATTGCTCTCACCTCTTTAGGCAATGGGGTATTCATTTCATGGGACCCATAAGCCTTATTTCTCAATACTCATAAGTATGATACATCATCATTGCTATATAACAAAGTGGACATAGGCTAGAGCCACTCATAAGAATGACATGAAGACCACACCTAAGTTATTATGGGAGCAAGTTATCTCATGATTTGGCTGCCCCGTGTATATTATGATGGCTAGGAACTCATTTGGTCAATGAAATCATAAAGCATTTACTCTCTATTTTCTTATCATTCACATGAAGTCAGCCCCATAGTACCCCTAAGCCAATAACCTGATAAATATCATTACCAAAATTGTTGCTGCCTCTAGAAAAAACTAGGATAATAATCTTGTGGTTGCTTTATGGGCCTATCGAATAGTGTACAAAAAAAACACATGCTAGACTTCATTTTGAGTAATATGTGACACCCATGCCATTGTGCCCTTGGAGTTCCTTATCCCCAAGTTGAGAACAATGGTATGTGTCACTTGTGCCAATTGATTTACTGAACTTGAGCTCATGCCAAAGATGTGTCACTTGGCTAGATATGACTTAATCACAGAGAAGGCCAGACCAAAGCCTAGCTAGACAAACATATGCATTAGGCAAACTTTGAGGAAAGCGATCCGGTGCTCATATATTCATTCAAGGGCCATACCTAGGAGATGAAATTCAAGGGCCTCAAAACTTACTATGTCCATGTCATTAATAGATTAGGCAATATAGAGCTAAAGACCCTGGAGGGCGAAAGCATAGGTCATATGAATAGAAGAGATACTACCCTCCATGACATTAAAAACTTTTGTCCCCTCTAAATGAACATGATGTCCCAATGAAAGCCATCAGAGTGACAAAACAAAATCGGTATGAGCAACTCAAGTAGAAGCTTAGATGAAAATCTCATCCAAATCACATAAGTCAGGAACCCCAAAATAGAAACTCAAACATTCATATTAGGGCTAGCACAATCACCAATTTAGTCTTCAAGATTGAGTTGATAATTCTACCTATGTACTTTCAAGTTAGGCTAACTACCTCAAGAAAGGTCAATGTTAATCTAGTGAAGGGTCTAAGTCTAACACACTATCACACTAGTTTCAGCATAAGATTGGCCAATCACAACTAGTGCCCATCGACACCAAGCTCAATCCTTGCGGGAATACTCCATACACCCTACTAGGGAAATGTAAATTAGTGGTAACCATAGAAAATAATAGTGTTCTCTTACTCTTCTATGTCCATTCAAACAAAGAAGGTGTAGTGAAGAGATCTTATTGGGTTATCCATTTAAGTATTCAAAAAGGTGAAACGTTGAATATCCTAAAAAGCACATTCCACTTGAATTTCCAAGCAACAAAGCGACCTCTATCTTTAGTTCTAGGAAACTAGTGGAAGGGAAATAGAAAGTCAACATTCTAATACCACATCTATGGCTTCTACTAGCAAGGGGAGTAGAATTTGAAGCAAAATTACATGGTTTGCAAGCCAGTCAACATATTAGTGCCAAAAAAATGAAATAAAAATATTGCGAGCCACCATTGTAGAGACCAAAAGTTGAATCCAAGGTGGCTTCACCCAAAACTTAGCCCTCCAAGATGATCACACCTAGTGCAAGAAGCATATAAATGAGAAAGAAATTATGAGTGGTTGTGTACCTCACTAAGATGGGTGCTCAAATCCCCCCTCAATGTGCTAGGGTACTACCAAGGCAATCGTTGTTTATGGGTTTCCAAATGTGCCCAACCTCTTAGCCCTCAATCGAACTCACAACCAAAGACTAAATTTGACTTCACAAAATAGTTGAATGAGTTGAGTGGTCAAAACTATACTTCCTAAACTCACTACGACCTCTCTAAAAGCCATACCTACAAAAGCTGGTGGTGCCTCACGAATGAAAAGTTTTACCACTCATACAATCAAACAAACAAGACATGTGTCAATTATGCAACAAGCATATCATAAACCAAAGGACCAATCCAACACTACTATAAATCTACAACCCTAGATCTATAGTAGTGGCAATCTCCAATTGT
Source organism: Lygodium microphyllum (assembly GCF_053477565.2). Lineage (NCBI taxonomy): Eukaryota > Viridiplantae > Streptophyta > Polypodiopsida > Schizaeales > Lygodiaceae > Lygodium > Lygodium microphyllum. The sequence continues at coordinate 81,041,626 of NC_141151.1, forward strand.
TGCTCATACTACTCCAACAAAAGACAAGGAACCAACCATACCCAAAAGAAGCAATGTGAACAAAACCATGGACTCAGAACCCAAGCAGTAAGAAATTACTATCGTATGTATGACTCAAGCCATGCAATTGTCAACAAAAGATACAACAACCAAATTTGAACAAAAGTTGATAATATCTAGAGGGCAAGGATAAGGACCACCATAAATATGAGCACAATCAATCCAAAACTACCAATATTGGTGTTAAATCAAGCAACCCAATCTATAGAATGGTAGAACAAGTAGACAACATGAATCTTACAACAACAAAATGCATTGTGTAACTTGGTATGACCTTCAAAACCCTAGCAAGGGCATATAAAATGATTGATATGGACATTGCTAATGATGATATGATCAAGGTTATGCCCCACTTGCACATTAGTGGGAGGACTACAAATATATTTATCTTAAAGACATCTTGATCTAGGAGGAATTTTTAAAGACATCTTGATCTAGGAGGAATTTTCAAAGATCCTAATGGATAAGGATACAAGAGCAATTTGACTCATTCCAACCCAGGCAATTGTTATAAAACTCAATGATGAGTCTATAATTGATGAGCTTCAGTAGAAAGGAAATTTGTGAAGTTCCTTCTCAAGAGAATGGTTATTGGGAAACATATGCTCAACAAGGGGACTTTGGACATTGTTTTGGGAGCTTTGATCACAAAGCATGCTGACTATCTCTTAGCTACCCTCTCGCACATAAAAAATGCTACAATCCATTTATAGTGAGAGTGCATGGCCTTTCCTAAAGCACAAAAAGGATGCATATTGCAAGCTCCATAATCCATGATGCACTTCCTTAGTTCTCAAACTTTCTATAGCCTTCACATGCAAGAGAGATGCATGGGCATAGGCAAGAGAGAGTGCTAGAGAGAAGAAATGAGGCTTCACCACTTGGTCCCTCACACTCACACTCTCACTCCCTCTCTCAATCTTAACCTCTTCCACACACACACACACACACACACACACACACACACACACACACACACACACACACACACACACACACACACACACACACACACACACACACACACACACACACACACACACGCACACACGCACGCACGCACGCACGCACGCACGCACGCACGCACGCACGCACGCACGCACGCACACACACACGCATGCACATTGGAAAAAGCAAGAAAGTAACAAGTTGTTTCCACACACATGAATAGCCTTTTCCATTTTCTTTCATCCTGTTTACACAAAAACTTAGGGTTAGGGTTTCCTCATCCCCCTTGGGCATCCAGTCCCCCTTTTTGGGTCTTGGGTTTGGTATTTTCTAGTGTATGCAACTTAGACTAGTTGATTACAAATGATTTGTGCATGCCTATCCTTTGGTGTCTCTCAATCATAAATACAGTTTGCATGGGAGGGAATGGCTCTGGTTATAGCAGTCCATACAATGATTTCTCAAGAAATAAAGCAAAAATTTTTGTCAAAAAATTGTGGGCCTTCAATGTCTTCTTTTCCTCATGTCTTTCACCTTCATGCAATTAACATTTGTCCCTCTCCTAAACAAGTACTAGTCCCATGGCACTCATGGTAGAGGTAGTTGAGTGGCTAGCACAAAGCTCTAGGATGGTTGATAAGGAGGTCTTGGTGGAAGATGGATATAAGTAGGTGATGTGGAACTATACAGGTTGTGGTGAAGGGGAGGATGGTGGCTGATGTTGATGGGTGAAGCTAGGGTGCTTGTAGGCCATTGTTAATGATGGGTCTTTAGGGATCCAATGTACCTATCATATTGTCATGCTCTCCTTAAATGATGTGTCTACCTATCTAGTGTAATGATGTTTGTATGGTGTGCAACTGGGAGATGGGTTGAGTTCCAAGTATACTTGGAATGTTGTCCTATACTTGAGAACCCAGTTGGTGGAAGAGTGTGGTGCAGTGCATTTCTCAGGGAGTTAGTGGTCCAAATTACATTTGTAAGTGTAGGGAAGGACGTGAGAATGACAATACTTTGAACTTAGCCAACTTGATCAATTATCATTATGAAAAATGAAAGAGAGAGAGAGAGAGAGAGAGAGAGAGAGAGAGAGAGAGAGAGAGAGAGAGAGAGAGAGAGAGAGAGAGAGAGAGAGAGAGAGAGAGAGAGAGAGAGTTGATATGACGTTGAGAGGGGAACTGGCTCCTTCTCCTTTTCAGGAATTTATTGAAACAAAACCATGGGCACCAAGTGCTTGAACCATATACAAAATGTTTGTTACATCCCTCCCTCTTGAAATCTGTCTTGTCCTCAAGACATTGCTTGAAGTATTTCTGATCCTACAGTTTTTTCATAAGCTGCAAGTATTTTTGGATAATCTTTAAAATACTCTTCTGGCATCCATTTAGAAACTAAATGAGAGAAATTCTTAAATTTCGAAAGGAAATTTCTAGAAATATTTCTTCCTTGTTTTCTGATCATATGAAAGACTATTTTCTCTCGTTGAAGTATCCCCTTTTGTTCATCTACTTCGGATGAATCCTCTATTACAAAAGTGAAAATTGTTTTTATTAACAAAACCTATAGTGATCTATTACATAAATAGCTTGTCTTATACATCCACAGCTTGTTCATCTTCAAGGTATTCATGCTCTTTGGCCTTTTTCCCATCATCACTATTATTATCAGCATCTTCTTCTTCTTCATTCTCCTCAATTACTTCAACAAATTTAAAGGTGGAGGCCCTTCATAAGGCTTTGGAAGTTATAACCTATAACAAACATCATTAATCTTTTTAGTGACTTGGGATGAAGGCTTATTAGAGCTTTGTCAAATGCCATACCCAATCTCCTTTTTGTAAAATCAATTGTCTTTGATGCTTATTTACTTTTTTTTTGGAGATATTTGGATACTTAATCTAATTTGGTGGGCAAATGTTGTATCCATATCACGCATGAACTCATCGACATGAAATATCTGCTCCTTGGTTTTGAGAATAGGTAATAAGAGTGGTTTTCCATATATAATCTCAAATAGTGATTTACTTGTAGAAGTATGAACTGTGTTGTTATATGCATATTCTACCAAAGGCAAATACTTCTCCCATTGTTGGTTGGCTTCATAGCAATATCACTTCTCTCAACATATCCAATATTGTGAGATTGGCTATTTCACTTTGACTATTTGTTTGAGGATGATAAGAAGAAAAAAAGTGAGCTCTACACCCAAATTTTCAAAAAGAGCTCGCTAAAAGAGACTAGTGGTTTGTGGATCTCTATTATCCACAATGAATTGTGGCAACCCATGATACTTAAAGATTTGTTGAATAAATATTTTAGCCATATGTAGAGACTTGATAGTGGCAAGTCATCCAAGCAAGCTTGAAATGTCCCATCCTTGATGTGGTCGTGATATGGGAAAAGGGACATGGAGTTGTTTAAGGTACAGTAAGTGTGTGCATGCTTTTGTTTTCTTTTCTTTTTCTCTTTTTTTTTTGAATAATTGAATACACCAAAAAATGACAAGATAAGAAAGAGGAATAAATCACTCAGATATGGGTTTGAGTGTGTAATCAAGACATCTCTTACTGAGAAGATACTCCTTGACATGATCTTGTAGTTGTAGTGAAGTCTTTGGAAAGAATGGGATGTGAATACATGGTGAATCTACTGTTCACCATGTCTTCCAATTAATTAAACACAATATACTAGCAGTAATAGGGCATGAAGGTGAAGAGGAACCATTGCTAGTCGATCAATTCCCATGTTGACATTGAAGAAGAGTGGGGATAGCCCATCTTCACAAGGGGTTACATGTAGGAGCTTGATGAGGAGGCGAAGGTAGTCCCAAGTGGTTATGAGGGAGGGGTCTAGATAGTTAGCAAATCTCTCTTGCAAAATGCCCAAAGGAGGGGATCAAGTTAATAGGCTGGAAGAGGTGTGTTGTATTAACTTGGGTTGCCCCCATATTGGGCATCTTTGGAAAATTATACCCCCATATTTCTTTTTTTGATAATCTTGGCCATGCCTTCTTAGATAGGGACAGAAGAGTGGATTTGCCCACTCCTTTAGGAATAGATGAAGACTTTCCAAGCCATCTTATTAAATCTTGAAAGCATGCTTAATCATTGTAATAGTTTCCCTTTATGTAATATTATGGAAAATGATTTTCTTATTTATTAACTTATAAATCAATACTTGTTCTAATGTAAGAAATATTCACACATTAATATTGTTTCAAATCCCAACTGTTAATCATATCTAACTTGCATGTGTTTCGGAGTTGGCACTCATGCAAATCTCCCATTCAATCATATAAGACTTGCAAGCAGCTTTTTGGTCAAAATATCCTTACTACCACAACTGAACCAAAATGTTGGGTAACACACATTGAACAATGGGACTTCGGGCACACTCCTATTGTTTTAGGAGTTCGACCACAAAGCATGACAACTAACTCTCACCTAGCCTCTTGCATGTCACAAACATTATGATCCATTTGTAGTGAGCATATATGGCCTTCCCTCGAGCATGAAGGATGCACCTTGCAAGCTCCATGATCCATGATGCAATCCCTTAGTTTTGAAACCCTCTACAGCCTTCACATGCAAGGGAGACACATGGGCATATGCAAAGAGAGAGTGCTAGATAGAAGAAAGGAGGATTCACCACTTGGTCCCTCATAGTCACACTCTCACTCCCTTGGCTCTCAATCTCAACCTTTTCCTCACACACACACTCACTCAATGGAAAAAGAAAGAAATCAAGAGCAACAAGTTTGCACACATATGAAAGGACTTTTCCAATTCTCTTTCAGTCTTTCTAAATCTCTAGTTGAACTTAAAGATAACTGCAACTTCTAAGATTGTCGGATGCCAAAGCCCTAGGCATAAAAACACACTATAAACAATATACCACACTCACGTCATCATACATAAACAATATTTGATTATTAACAAAACCCTGCAAACATAAAGAGGGCCAAACTCATCAACCATGCCAACCCTTGCAATGCTAAGAAATATTACAACCCTTCTCAATTTGAAGGAGGTAAATAGTACCGGTTAAAGGTACACAATGGTATTGATGCTCAAATTTTTTTGTGTAAAACTTTCCAATTTGGACCCTTAACTAGAATACTTTTTAAAAAGAATAATTTTTTTCTCATTGCAAATGGGAAGGAAAGGCTCACTCATAGAACTTGTAAAAGAGACCAAGTTTGAGGATAAATTTGTCTCCACCATAGAGCAAAGAGAATAGGATAGCCTTGTCAAAGTGATTAAGAGTGGTGTCTTAACAAAAGTGCTAGTGGAGCAATTAGTCCTAAGACTATAAGCATGAGTGGTGTGCATAAAATTTATTGGTATTCCTTACCATTCATTCATAAAAACTTATCAATATAGTTTGAGACTAGCCTATCATGATCCAAGTGACAATATAAAAACTTATCGGTATTCCTTACCATTCATGCAAAAAAATTATTGGTATTCCTTACCATTCATTCATAAAAACTTATCAATATAATTTGAGACTAGCCTACCATGATCTAAGTGACAATGGAGTTACATCTAATGACATTACACTCTTGTTAGAAGTAGTAGAAGAAGGTCTACGAATGAGGCCAAAGAAGAAAAAGTTTGACAAAATCATGAAAATTAAGCCAATAGCCATTGAGGACAATTGCTATCCCACCTCGGGGGTATGATGCCAAGAGACATATTTCACGGTGGATTCTGTAAAACTATTTATTGCCGGGGCTCGTACACAAGGTGGATTTCTTGTGCGAGAAGCTGATGGGGACGCCTATCATTTTCGGGTGTCAGATTAATTTAATGTTCACGTGGCTGATTCCACATCGGGTGATTTCATAAAATACAAATTAAATTAATGGACGTTTACAAGTTTAGAGTGCGCACTTGAATTAGATTAAGGTTAGGACAGAGTTCCAACCTATTTAATTATTTTGTAGCTGAAGACGGCTAGGTATTCACTTTTGTTGGGTTTTATTTAATTATTTTCTAACAATTGTGAATGCTTCAGTTGATGTGTAGAGTAGGCGGCAGTGGCATTGGGTAGCACTGGGTAATGGCGTGGATTCAAATGCCTAGAAAAATTACTATTATTTATGGATGCACGTCTTATCTCACTAAAGGCATGGTGTCAATATTTATTTAGGCATGCTTATTTATTAAAGTGCTTAACAAAATATTTATTATCTTGTATGCGCATAGGTGCTCAATTAAATACCTAACTATTTGATATTTGTAATTGGGCAGAGCCACTTTTGGACGCCTAAACACCTAACTTTATATTTGGGCAAACACAAATACAAAAGCAAAAGCATGCTATTTGTAAAGTGGGCTATTTTTGAGTTTGAAGATAAATAAATCTATAAATACATGCCTTGTGAAGTGCTCACACAAGGCATGGTGGGAGATTGCACCCAATTTGTCTCTTTTGTCTCATGTCATGTAGATTTGCTTTTGCTTTGTTCTTGAAATTATGAAGGTTTGCAGAGCTTTGTTCTTAGGGATCTTTCGGCATTCACTACATACGCATCTAGCATCCGATCTGTGCACCATGCCAAGGGATAGTTGGATGGGAACATTCCCTCTTATTTGACTCATCAAGTTGTAGGACTTGTAGATTTCTCACTCTAGTTCACTATTAAAAACATCAACAAAGTGTTAGACCACTATAAGGCACATCAATAGATTTTTAGACCTTAATAGCTAGATGAAAACTCTTGACTCTTCTTGTAAGGTTAATTTCTTGTGTGGTCTTGTCTCATGTGTGCTCCTTCTCTTTCAAGCCTCAAGGCTTATCAATTCTTTCTTGGTCTCTCAACCTTATCTCTTCAAGTTCTTATTGTTTAGCTTTGTCTCCTCAAACTCTTAATTTAATGTCCCTATTGTGGGTCAATTTTCCTCTCGATTGTGCACTAAGTGCGATTGTCCTCACCTTCCTTTGATGTATCTTTGTGCTTGGATTGAGGTGAAATGTTTTAAGATTGACTAAGTTGATCAGTTGGTTAATGAGACCCTTGAGAGGTGTGGTCTTGAGGATTGAGCTTATGACTAGAGTAGATTCAAAGTTTGTGTTGTAATGGTTGATTTAAAGCTAGGGCTCCACTCCTTTGGGGGGAGGGAGGGGTAGGGATCACTTTACCATTTTGCAAGTACATATACAACAAGAGCCACCCTAAGCTTTAGCCTAGACCTTGAAGTTTTCTTAGGTCTCTTGGTCTTGGCTTGTACAATTGCCTTGTTAAGTTCTCAAGGTACTTTAATGTTCTTTTCAACACATTAATTCCAATACATGCAATAATTATATGGAAAAACTCATGATTTTTTCCTTTCCAAAATCAATTTGTATGTGGAAAAGAAAACCCATAGAGTACCACTATCATTGAGATGCTAATGTGTCAAGCTTGAACTAATGCAATGCAACAAGTAGGCTCCTAGAATGAGAGTATAGATGTGTCCTAGATGTAGGCCTTCTAATGCAAAAGGAGTACTTTGATGCACTCTCTTAAGTGTGAAGATCCAAACTAAAAATGTGTGATGCATGTTGATGAGATTGCCTCATGGTGTGGCTAGTGTGTGGAGATTTAAGTATGCATACTTGAAGTTAGTGTGTGAGAAAGGTATGTGTATGCACAAGATAAAGATGGTGTTGGTGTGTGAGTGAGTGAACGAATGAATGAGGGAATAAGTGGATGAGTGATCTAGTGGATGAGATGAGCGGAATACATGAGTGCATGAGAACTAGTAGACGAGTAGTGGAGACCAGAGCTAGTGGACAAATAGTTGAGATGAGAGATAGTGGATGAGAGGGTGAGACAAAATGCTAAGATGAGAGCTAGTGGGCAAGAAGTTGAGACAAGATGTTGAGACGAGAGGTGGAATAGATGAGAGGTGGACTAGATGAGTGGAGGAGTAGATGAGTGGATGAGATGAGTCGATGACTGGATGGTATTAGTGTGAGTGAAAGGTGAGTGCGAGTGAGAGAATGAGTGTGAGTGAACGCTATATGTGAGAATGAAGTGCTGTGGGCAAGAGTGCAATAAGATAGAATATTATTGTTAAATTGAGAGCTGGATTTTAAAACTCGTTTTTGAAGCGTTTGAGGCCATTTTTGGAGCAGAAAAGTGGCTGAGCGGCATCAAGGACCAAATTTTCATTCAAAATTGAACTGTGGTGGATGGTCAAACTAGAGTTTTTCTAACAGGATTTCGACGCCAGGAATCCAACCCAAGCCTCTATTCGTCGACCGGAGGTCATTTGACCCCCCATTTAATCCTTGTAAGGTTTAGCACTCTAAATTAGCTATGTGATTCGGGAGTTAGAAAGCGCACGATGGGTTCAAGGTTTATAGATTCCAACATCATGGAGCCAACCGTCCAGTCAGATCACAATTCAGAGTCTGTTTACCCCTCCAAACATGCCGAAATTCCTCAGGAGCAGTGTGAAAGTGGTTTTTTCAAAGTGGCATTTAATAAATGACATGAAATGAAATGTAAATGAAAAAAAAATGCAAATTCTTGCTCGACAGGAGGAGGAGGTGTTGTTTGTTTTGCACCCCATTTTTGGATGGATTTGTGCCTCTTCAATACACCCCGATTAAGAGAGAGAGATGGAAGCCTTATCTACATGCCAAGATGTGAAATATGATCGTAGATTGGGTTGTGGAAGAGTGTCAATGGCCAAGAAAGAGCGTCGACGGCCTCCCAACCTTGAAATACGAGTCTCAAAAAGCGTGTTTTAATGCGTAAGCGATCATTCTACTTGTTTTATGATAGATTTTGGTTGAAATTGTTTGGAAATGACTGTCTTTAGTTGTTAATATTGTAATCTATTGGAGATACCGAATAAAATAAGAAAATTCAGTCACATAATAATTTATACATAAACCCGCAAAACCCGCGACTATGCGATTTTAAGAAAAGTGATAAATTTTGGGAGTTTTGTGGTGTTTATGGGGTTTGTGTGGAATAAAAAATGATATGAAATCAATCCTCAGTACATATGATCAATCCAAACCAAAAAATTAGAAAATATCATATTTTAAGGATAAATAAATAAGAAAAATAGAAAAATAAGTTTTTTCTTTCAAAAAATAAGATTTATATGTGTGAATGTGTGACATGGCTGGAGCATGAGGGATGAGCCTCAATTCAGCCTTGTCTTTGTTTTGAAGTGGAGTTATTATCGCTTTTATAAAGAAAAACACATAAAAAATGCTTCCTACGCCTATCAACACATGCATAACTTAAGCGATAGGGAGAAGGAGGGGTCTTGAGGGTGACTAATTGCTGATAAGATTCTAAATTATGATGTTTTGCTGATTCATGGAATATGAAGTTTATGGTTTAAGTTTAAGAGGGTCTAGCAACATGAGAATGCTCTGTGCTGACCCTCAGCAAGGTAGCATTACATGTAGATTAAAATCATTGAAAGAAATGTCTTTGCACCTCACAATGTTGATTTCTAAATGATAAAATGATTGAGCACTATGTTTCATACACAATTGCATTGCACGCAACTCATAGTATCATTACTATTGGATGCATTGCAATTATATTTATGCATATGATCTATGTTGAGTCATTCAATTATATTTATGCATATGATCTATGTTGAGTATGTGAGATATTCTAAGCTGTAGGTTTAGTCGATCAGTTTCCTTTGGGACTATTTAGTGAGGAAAATATCTATATCTCCTAGAACATTTGAAAATAAGAGTGAACTTTGTGATGTACGTGCTATTTGTGTTAGTGGCGCATTGAGGGGCCAATCTTCGAGGTGTAGGAGAGCCACAGTGGGACCACAACATTCAGTCGAGGGTGCCTCCTCTATCTATGCGCTTATGTGGTGTTTTACATCAATATATGTAGGGAATCCCTTTGAGGAGTGTGGGGAAGGCTTAACCATTGGATTAAAATTCAAAATAAACGCAAAATTTATGATAGAAGTTAGGGTAGTGTGTCCTTCTAAATGCTCCTAGCTACGAGGCTGAGAGGGTATGTTCTTTGAGTGTAGAGAGGCCTAGCTAGTACCTAGAGAGTCAGTGCCAGGCCCATTTTTGATCCCGACAGGTGGTGTGTTTGCCGAGAGCCGCTTATAAGTGGTGGTCCTCGAATCTCAATTGTCTAGGGACCATTTAGCTAGTTTATGCCAAAGAACACTGAAATTGATCCATTGTTTATTGATAAACAGTGTCTAGCTAAAATCCAAAAGCAAGAAAAAGCCGAAAGAGCTAGGCAACATGCCAAGATCTTGAGGAGGTATTCCCCTCAATGTAGTAGTCCAATATTCTTATGAGGGAGTTGATCTAGTGGTCCTAGAGCCACAAGCAATCCACTAGTCATTATGGCGCAGATTGTCTCAATTCCTATTGGAATGGCGAATTTGCCAACCTTAGGTTTCCCCCTACCCATCTTTAATGGGTTAGGGGAGGAAGATGCAGAGCTCCACATTAGGGAGTTTCAAAAGTTGATGTTCAACTATTGTCTAAGATAAATGATATTTAATGATGTTCTTTAACATGACTCTCAAGGGAAGAGCTGCAATATGGTATCACGGCCTAGAGGCTGGAACCATAACCACTATTAATTTATTTTACATAGCCTTTCAAAGGGAATTTTCCCCTGAAAGGGATGGTCAATATTGGCTACATGTACTAAATGTGACATGCCAAGAGCCATATGAGGATATCTGAGCATATGCCAAGAAGTTAAAAGAGGTATTTTGCAAATTGCAGGCCTCTATCTCTATCCTGCTCAACTGCAATATTTTTTGCATGGTTTCGACTTCAATATTCAGGTGTAGTTGAGTAGTGTCACCTTGTCGAATATAGATACTGCTAATTAGACGAGAAAAGGAAGTAGAATCTCAACTATAAGCGGCTTATGCCTTTAGAGTCAATCTTAATGTAGGTCTAGTTCTTGGAAATAATTTGGCATTGACCAATGGAAGTCAAGGGATAGCTATGACTAACCCGAATGGGAGAGAGACATAATACAAAATGTGCCCTTACTACCAACTCCTCCTAGTGTGACCATGCTAATGACTAGTCAAATGGTTCCACTAAATAATGGAAGTCAAATGATAAATCCTAATGTGGTTCCAAATAATTAGCAGTAGCCAACCCCTAATCAGGTGATTAGGCAGATGGAACATCAAGTAGATGATCATGGCTATGAGTCTAGTGCATCGAATGTCCTTAGCAAAGTTAAGAATATGATGAAGCACTATACCAACATGATCACCAAACAATATAGACAAATAACTTTTGATGTCAATTTTCTTGAAAAATAATAGAATTTGATAGGGAGTCGATACCCTGAAGAGGATGCCCACTCAAGATTCAGCTGTAAGTGGTGTGGTGGCCAACATTTCCCTAGGAAGTTTCCTAATGTTAAATGTGACATATGTGGAAGTTCGAGCTATCTAGGTAGTACTTATTGGAGTAAGATTAGTTCTCTTTAGCAAGGGAGTAGGCAACCGGATCTAGTCAATCATGGAGCGCAAGGGAATAATCTCTAGCAAGATGATGGACCAAAGCAAATATTGCAAAGAGGGAAAGCTATTGTAGAAGAGCTACCTAGTGGTAGGGGTGTCAGCCTCATTGAAGCTGTGAGTGTCAACAACATTGAAGCTTCTAATTTGTGAGTCATTACAAGAGGGAAAAAGGCTAAAGAAGGCAATAGGGATAATGTAAAACTTGCTAAGGTAAACCCTAAACAGGATGATAAAGGGACACAAGTTCTTAACCCTAATGTCGAATCTAGTCCTCTAAAAGCTGCTAATGATTGAACCTCAAAACGAGTTGCCAAAGAAGAAGGTAAAAGCCAAGAAGGAGGTGCCAAAGCCAGTTCAAAGGCCAAAGTAGAGAATGGTTTTGTGGGAGAAGAGAACCATTGCTAATTATCATGAGTTTGATTTAGCGAGTTCTCTTTGTGATGTAAAGCCTGAGTGTGAACCTCATGTAATTGATCAAGTTATCTCCAAGAGTGCATAATGAATTTAAAAAGATTCTTCGCATTGGGTACATCATTGAGCCCTTGGCAATAGCTCATGTGGGAGAGGATTGGTTTGAGCATGCTGAAAAGCATTGTCCAAGGGTAGCAGGGTATGTTGATGGAATATTAGTGGATCATGATATTGTAGACATGGGATCCTTTGTCCACATCATGAGTTTAGAATTGATGGAAAGGTTGGGATTAGAAATACAAAAGGATGCCTCCACAATTCTTTGAATGGCCGATGACAGTTTAAGACAACCTGAAGGTTGCATTACCAAAGTCCATGTGACTGTTGTGGGTGTGAAATGCACTATAGACTTTAGGGTTATTCAGTTTGTAGGATGGCCAAGCTATCAAGTATTGTTAGGAAGGCCATGGATCTTGTGATCTGACTATAAGTAGATATACTTGCTAGTCATTTGATTTTTGGAAAAGGTGCCAGTTGTGTGGTTGTAGATGTATATCCCGAGTCTCCTCAAAGTGAGAGAGCTCCTTATCCTCTCGTCAGAATTAGATGCATTAGAGGAACCATTTGGCAGTGATACTTCATCAAGTGATGAATCAAAAGAGAGGTCTACTATAGAGGATATATATACCATGTGACTCTAAATGAGCCGATTGAAGCTCAAGATAGAATCAGACACAGATGTGATTGACATAGATCTTGGAACGTTAAATGATCCACGACCTATTAAATTAGGGGCTATGCTCAGTCTAGAAGACAGGAGGGATTATGTCCGTGATCCAAGAATTCTATGACATTGTTGCTTGGAGTTATGATGAGCTCAAGGGAATTCCTCCCAATTTGGTTGTGCATACTATTCCTTTGAAGGAAGGTAGCCATCATGTGCAATAGAAAGTGAGGCATATGCCTTTTGAGCTAAGGGACAGACTATTTGAGGAGTTACAAAAATTGTGTAAGGCTGGCCTGATATTTCCTGTACAATATATGGAGTGGTGTTTGCCAGTGGTTATTAGAAAAAAGAAGAATAATCAAATTTGAATTTGCGTAGATTTTAGGGAGCTCAATAAACATATGGTTAAAGTTTTTTATCCATTGCCATTCATTGATAAGCAGATTCTAGATTAGTTAGTGGGTGGGAATGTCTATTCATTTATGGTTTGCTTTGCTAGATATAACCAAATGGCTATTACTGAGGAAGATAAGTTGAAAATGAAAATTACTATTTTATTTGGTACCTTTGTATATCATGTGATGGCATTTGGATTATGCAATGCGTCGGGTTCTTGGCAACACATAGTGAATGAAAATTGGACCATCTCCTTGCACATCCAAATCACCAAACAACTTTTGTAGCCATATCACCTCACATGCTCCCATAGTAGCACCTCTATACTTAGCTTCTGTACTCAATAAAGCAACTATAGGTTACTTTTTGCTACTCCATGTAACTGCTGCACTACTAAGGAAAAACATGGTAGATCTTCTATCTGACATGCTACCAACCCAATCTACATTTGTGTATCCAAACACATGTACATCCTTACCTATCTCATAGAAAAGTCCGTAATGTAAAGTGGACTTCACATATCTCAATATGCATCTAATTACATCCAAATGAGGCTTTCTAGGCATCTGCATAATTATACTGACAAGGCCAATAACATAGATCAAGTTTGGCCTTGTGATAGTCATGTAAATCAAACTACCTACTATCCTCTTGAACATAGTAGGGTCTTCTATCTCATCCCCAATATTAGCACTCTGTTAAGAATCATATGGTGGGGAGACTTGCTTGAGCTGCTGCACCAAACACACACTGTATACACAAGAGGAAGCTCACTCAAGAGCACAAGAAGAGAGATGGAGGCCAAAATTTTTTCTTGCTGATTACTTCTTCTTCTTCCACACACTATACAATATACACAAAGTATAGATAAGATATAATATAAAGGAAAGTGGCCTACTAAGTCAAACAGTGCATAACAGACTACACTAATCGACTGGCGCTATATCTTTGCCAGATATAGGTAGGTGTAACAAACTAAATATAATAAGTGATAAGTCATGGCTATGTAAGTATCATAATGACCACCAATATGCTAAGTGTAGACATGCAGACCTGTCTAGATAGGCGGTCCATCATCAATGTTCGCACGTGTTGAGCTTGCCATCTCAACACTCCCCCTTAAGCTCGACTCTATCTCTGCAAATCCAAGTAAGCTTTGGGACTTTCGAAGCTTCTCTACACCCAATGCTTTTGTGAAAATGTCAACTGTTTGATCCTGTGTGCTAACATATACCAAGTCAATCTCTTCTACAAGTACCTTCTCTCTCACAAAGTGATAGTGCACCTCAATGTGTTTTGCCCTAGCATGGAACAATGGATTCCTAGGTAGCTAGCTATATGCTTCTCATGTTGTCACAATGAATGACAACTGGACCATCTCCCTGCACATCAAAATCACCTAATAACTTTTGTAGCCATACCATCTCATATGCTGCCATAGTAGCACCTCTATACTCAGCCTCTGTAATAATCGATAAAGCAAATGTAGGTTGCTTTTTGTTGCTCCATGTAACTGCTGCACTACCAAGAGAAAACATGAATCCACTAGTAGATCTTCTGTTTGACATGCTACCATCCCAATCTGCATCTGTATATCCAAAGACGTGTATATCCTTACTTGCCTTATAAAAAAGTCTATAATGTAAAGCGGACTTCACATACCTCAATATACGTCTAACTACATCCAAATGAGGCTTTCTAGGCATCTGCATAAATTGACTGACAAGGTCAACATCATAGCCCAAGTCTTGACCTTGTGATAGTCATGTAAATCAAACTCCCTACTATCCTCTTGAACATAGTAGGGTCTTCTATCTCATCCCCAATATCAGCACTCAACTTCACATTTTGCTCCAATGGTACTAAAAGAGGCTTACATGTTGTCATACCATACTTGGATAACATATCCAAGCCATACTGCCTTTGGGATAGCCATATACCATCATCACATATGATCACCTCAATACCAAGAAAGTATATTGGCTCACCCAAATTCTTCATCTCAAACTTCTTCTTCAAGAAGTCCTTAACTTCAGCAATCCCATTGTCATTGTTACCTATAATAATCAAGTTATCCACATAAATGACTATGATGAATAATCCTACATCTCCCTTTCTCACATAAGGTGAGTGATCAACATAAAAAATACAAAATCCAATATTGACAAGATACTCTCCAATCTTGTCAAACCATGCTCTAGGTGCTTGCTTTAGTCCATAGAGTGCCTTCTTTAATCTGCACATATGTGGGATGCTCTAAATCCTCATAACCTACTTGCTACTCCACATACAATTCTTCTTGCAATTCACCATGCAAAAAGGAATTCTTAACATCCATTTGTTTCCAACCTTTGGCTGGTGCCAAGGCAATCGCGCATCTAATAGTTGCCATTCTAGCAACTAGACTGAATGTCTCTTCATAATCTATGCCATATATTTGAGCATAGACTTTTGCAACCAGCCTAGTGTTATACTTATTAACAAAACCATCTGGATTATGCTTGACTTTGTAAACCCACTTAGAGCCAATGGCTTTCTTACCCTTAGGTAAGGGTACCAAATCCCAAGTCTTATTTGCTTCTAATGCAGCCATCTCCTCATCCATTGTTGCATCCCAATGAGCATGAATAAGTGGGCTCAAAATCCTCAACTAGCTTCACCATATAAGCATAATGGTGAGCTACATAACCTTCAAAACCAAATCTTTTAATAGGGTATCTGACCCTGTTAGACTTGCATACCACTAGATCACTCAATGGAGCCTTTAGATTACTATGAGCTCTCTGTACACCTAGTGTCATGACTAAAGGAATACCAAGCTCATCATCCAAACTCTCTGAACCACTAGAATCTTCCTCAAATCCCAAATGACTAGTAGATGCATCATTACCATCCAACATTTTCTTCTTTCCTTTGTCTTTGCCTGCAACACTTATAGAACCACCTGAAGATGTGGGGCTACTCCTTAGTCTCCCAGACGAAGGGCTTAGTGTAGGTGTAGTACCAAATGATGTTTTTGGTCCACTAAGACTCCGTGATTCTTATATTTCTTTTTGCACTTAGCTATTATGATCATTATCATCATCTAATACATTAGCAGAGCAGGTACATACCGAACTGCTCATCTCATAAAAAACAACATCCCTGTGCACTTTGAACTCACTTATGATAGGGTCATAACAACGATATCCTTTTTGCTCTAAAGAGTATCCGATAAAAATACATTTTTTAGCCTTTGGATCAAGCTTCTTTAGTAGCTCATCTAGCACATGCAGATATGCAACGCAGCCAAATACCTTCAAGTGTAGCATTCTTCGAGAGCCATCCCATGAAGTGCAGCTATGGGAGTTTTGTTCAAAATATAGACATTAGTATGGACAACTTCAGACCAAAAATGTTTTGGCATATTCTTTTTAGCCATTAATGCCAGTGCAACTTCTCCAATATGCCTATTTTTTCATTCTGCAACCCCATTTTGTCAAAAGTGCAGATCTAGAGCATGGCAGGAGGTATGGAGAATGAAAGATGAATATACAACTCATGATGACATAGACTTAGGTAGACCAACTATTACACAAGTGAATTAGGTTCCAAGATAGATTAGCTTGGACTCATAAACACATTCTTGGATAAGATGGAAAATGACATTGACAGTGACTCAAATTGATAGTTCCATTGCCTTGTTATGAGTGTCAACCAAGTACATGCCTTTATAGATTTTTGGATAGTACCACTCTCCTCATTGTGCATATGGGATTCTGAACATTTTCTCCTAGAGCATACATCATATGCCTATCTTCTGTCCTCTTCAAAGCATACACCATTTGATTTCTCAACACCCCCCTCAAATGATGAGTCTCTACCCTTGCTGGCTTTTGCCCCCCTTGCATGTAAACATGGACAAGGAGACTAGCTCTTTGGCAGCCTAGTCAAGTTAAGGCTTGAAACTTTACACTTTGGTAAGGGTTTTTACATCCACTATGGGAAACAAGATCCACTATGGGAAATAAAGATCCGCTATGGGAAAAATTCTTCGCTGTCAACAACGGACATTTCTTTATCTTCTTCATGCTTCTTTGGCATCCTTTGCTTTTCTCGATCTTCTGAGTGTCTTTGATCTTCTTGGACTCCTTCTTGGTCCTCATGCTTTTCATATTGACTTTTTCTTCATTATCTTGTGCTCTAGTCTTCTTTGTGAGGTCCTTTTGGTCTTCTTTCTCAGTGAGTTTGAGATGGATACATTATTGTGACTTGACATGATTTGTTGAACTATTTCATAAATCTTGGGATATATAGCTTTTGGGATTTCATATGGCTTTGACTCATGGCCTGACATTACAATGGATTTTCTTTTGAGATCATACAATATCTTGCCCTTCATTTTGCTTGCTTTGTCACTCTTTACTTTTCTTGCAACTCTTTTGACTTTGACTTTGCTCTTCTTGTCCCCTCAAGCAAAGATACCACCAACTCTTAGGAAGCAGAAATGTCTTCAAGGTTTTTAAATAAGATTATTGATTGTACTTTAGTATGGGTAGCTACATTTCTTCCTGCAAGTAGATGAGATAAGTCTTCCATGTAGTTGAAGTGAGCAACAATGATTGTGTCACTTTTCATGAGAAGGATTCTTATAAAAGACTTGATTTTGGTTATTTCCATGATGAAAATCATCTTCAATAACTGAGAATATCTAGGAAAAAGAGTTATACTTCAATGTGTCAAGAGACACAAGCAAAATAGTATCAAGAGATAGCTTGATATTAGGCTTGATGTTGCCTCATTTCAGGTGGTCTTCTTGATCTTTAGGCAGGTAGCTTGATCTTCAGGATTGCTCCAAATCTTCTTTTTGAAGGTCTATACTCGCTGAAGACTTTAAATTTGATAGTGAACGACATAGTTGAGCTAAGAAATGTGAGATCTTGAAGTGAAAAAGGAGCTTGAGTTAAAGTAGCTATGGAGTTAGGGTTTTTGACAGTCAGTTTGACTGGTTTTTGAGCTGCTATAGCTCATACATAAGATCATTCTGTGAGATATTTCATGTAGGAGAAGCTTATGTCAAGGCCCTTCCAAAGCCCTAAGATCGCAAAGTAAATTGTGCCACATAGGGAGAGAATCGATGGTACAAACGTCAGCAGGTGCACTTTAGACAGCGAGACAGACAATCCATGCAGTGCTGGAGTTAGGAAGGCTCAATGTCGTACTATGATGTACCAGGGAGGAGTGCCCTGAAGTGATGAAGAGATACACATAAGAAGTTTTGAGCTGAAATGGCCTCTATTGTGAGATCCATGAGCTCAATTGCCTGCAGGTCTTGTTTGGCTATGGTGGACACATAGAGCAAAAGTTGACACGGTTGACAATGCTCAGCTACAGATGGCCTAATGCTGAGCACTGAGGTGAGGAGCTCTAGGAGTAGGAGTAGAGATCTCCAGAAGAAAGCTTGTCAAGATCTTGTCTGATTGAAGAGATCTAAGAGCTTCAAGTAGGGTGGCTATGGCTGCCAAGCAAGGCAGTGAGAAGGAGTAGGACATGGGGTTGTAGACTTGCCCTGAGCTAGGACGACGAGCTCAAGTTAAGCTAGATGAAAGTGAAATAGAGCTAGAGGAGTAGTGCCATGCCCGATTGAGATCTGTACCATGTCAAAAGTGCAGATCTAGAGCATGGCAGGAGCTATGGAGGATGGAAGATGAATATACAACTCATGATGACATAGATTTAGGTAGACTAATTGTTACAAAAGTGAATTGGGTTCCAAGATAGATTAGCTTGTACTCATAAACACATTCTTGTGTAAGATGGACAATGACACTGACAATGACTCAAATTGATAGTTCCATTACCTTGTTATGGGTGTCAACCAAGTACATGCCTTTAAAGCTTTTTGGATAGTACCACTCTCCTCACTGTGCATATGGGATTCTGAATATTTTCTCCTAGAGCATACATCATATGTCTATCTTCTAGCCTCTTCAGGGCATACATCATTTGATTTCTCAACAATTTTGTTGTGGGATATACTTGCAAGTAAATTTCCTATTTATCCCACGAGTCCTCAAGAAGCCACTAAACTCATTAGAGAGGTACTCTCCCCCTCCATCTAAAATATACCCATAGCTTCCTTGAATAGTCATCAATAAATGTGACAAAGTATTTGCTGCCACCAAGAGATACATTCTGTGTAGGCCCCCAAACATCTGTATGCACTACATCAAGTATATTTTTGCTCACTTCTCGGTCATGCAAGAAGGGTTATCTTGCCTGCTTATCAAACTGACATGCTTCATAGACTTTATGAAATTTTGTAACTCTAAAAGAAGGCAATCCTGTAACCAATCCTCTAGATTCCATTAATTTCAGCCTTTGCACATATGCATGTTCAATATGTTTATGCTATATTTCAATGTCTGTAACCACTCCTTTTCCTTACGCATACATAGTAACATCCATTGTAGGAATTCCAACAACTAAAGGGAACATGCATCCAACTATACTTCCTTTCAACCTGGACTTATCATTAAAGTTTTCTACAAAACAACCTTTTGCATTGAATCAAACTTGCAACCCTTGCTCTACCACTTGGCCAACAGACACTAGATTATTTGTGATTGATGTCACATCTAATACATCTATCAGACTCTTTGTTTGGCCATTATGCAAGGACAAGGAAACCTTTCCAATGTGTAAAATTGGGTGGCATTAGTCATCACCCGTTTGCACTTAACCTAGATTTTGTAAGCTTTGCATCTTTCCAAACCATTCAACATGACTGGTCATATGATTAGATGCACCTGAATTGACATACCATACATCATCATGTGTCCTATTTTTTATAACTGTATTCATCATACATTACATAACAAACAAACACTCATTTTTGTCTTCATTCTGTCATGAAGACGATGCATAGTTTCCTTGCTGCAATTTACCATTGTAAATATCATTCTTTTTAGCATAACAATAGACTACAATATAATCTATTTTGCCACAATAATGGCAAAACAATAGCAGATTTTTCAAAACCTCTGTTTTTCCTTCCACCTCTTCCTCTAGAGCTTCCCCTACCTCTAAAGTTTCCTCGGCCTCCAGAAACCTATATTTCACAAAATTACTGATTGAACCTGATTTGTTGGTTATCACCAACACATCCTATACCACGGCCTCTCGAAGAGGATCTACCACATCCCCTTCTTGAACTTGAGTAAAATGCCTGGACCTGTTTACAAATTCTTTCACCCTGCATATTAATCTCTTTGGTAATCATGAGAGAGACCAGCTCATCAAATCTAGATATGGCTTTCGTATGTATATTGAGGTAACAAATGATTTCCATGCCTTCTCATTATTAAGGCCACTCAAAGTGGATAAAACCAAATCATCATAATTAGGCATTGCATCAATTGTTGCTAAAGCATTTGCAATGCTCCTCACCTTCAAAACATACTCATTGACATACATTTTACCTTTTTTCAAGGTATTCAACTCTTGGTTGAGTTGAATCTTTCGTGCCTTTGTATTTACTGAAAACATGTTCTAAAAAATTGTCCAAGCTGCATGCAAAGTTTCTGCATTCTTGACATGTCCCAAAATAGTATTATCAATGACTACAGATAGCCAGTACATCACCTTTTTGTCTTTTGCATTCCATTCTTTCCATGCCTTTAATTCATCTGTAGTTGGAGGGATACCTAGCTCTGGCTCATTTTCTTCACCTGAAACAAACTCATAAAGGCCCTTTCCAATGAGAAAGTTCGTCACATGGAACTTCCATGAAGGGTCATTGTTCTTATCAAGCTTCTCAATAATAGGATTTCCATTGTTCTTTGCCATTATTACAAAAAAGGATACAACACAACAAGCTAGTCTTTTGTAACTTTTTATAACAAGTGCACAGTAATACACCAAGCAACCTTTTTCACAGATTGCTCAATACTACATGTAATTTGTAATGTGTTTGTAGATAAATCTTACGGTTGCTTCTTGGAAAACACCTCAAAAATTACCGATTCGAAATCTGTAACATGTGCACCCACTTTCGATTAATATAACCGAAATCATAGTGTACCCTGAAATTGTTGTTTGCAACCTTGTGGCTCTAAAACAGAGCTTGAAACGGCCTCAGATACCCAAAAAAACTCTTCTCCCTGCGCTTGGCTATCATTGCTTGTGTGTGTTGATATTGTTTATACATGGTGACACAAAAATCAATGTTTATTTATATACATATTTATGAATCCATGTCACTTTCACGAGGATAAGAACCAATTGTAGAACTCGGGGTTGTACTGGAGCGTGGCACACGCATCCAGCACTCGTGGTAGCTTACTTAGTACCGATAGATATTTTGCCACATCGAGCAGCATGGACCCTTGTCCGAGTCTACTGGCAACATGTAACTCCTTCTCAGTGAGAACCTTATCAAACAGAGCGTTTTCTTGGCTAGGTTCAACCAAGTCCGTACCCCGAATGGCAGTCAGCACTCGAAGGGAAGTTAGTGCCACATAGGTTGGGTCCCTTTGGGATTGCCATTTGGCCAATCGCTCCTCAGAGACTGTCATGATCTGAGCCCCTAGTTCGGCCATTACAATGCGGAGTTCACACCAACGCTGCTCAAATTGACTCTGGCCTACTGACTGTCAAGAATCGCATGGTGGAGGGGGTTGCTCAAGATGCTGCGCCGAACACACACAAAATGCACAAGGAGAAGCTCACTCAAGAGACAAGAAGAGAGATGGAGGCCAAAACGTTTTCTTGCTGATTTCTTCTTCTTCTTCCACACTCTTTACAATGTACACAAAGTATAGATAAGATACAACATAAAAGGAAAGTGGCCTACTAAGTCAAACAATGTATAACCGACTACACTAGTCGACTGGCGCTATAACTATGCCAGCTGTAAATAGGTGTAACAACCTGAATATAATAAGTAATGAGTCAGTGGCCATGTGAGAGTCATAATGACCACCGACGTGCTAAGTGTAGACGTGTGGACCCATCTAACCAGGCGGTCCATCATCAATGTCCGCATGTGTTGAGCTTGTCATTTCAACACTGACTGCTTTAATTGCTCTATATCTACAAGATTCGATCGGCAGAGCACTTCATTGAACGTGACGGTTAAGCGCAGTTTGTCAGCCTCCTCGTCAGAGATGAGTCGCATGCGTTCATGTAAGAGCTTGTTATAGTGCTCGTCAAGATGTTCTTGCTCTTTCCAAGATAAGGGGAATGGCAAGTATTCTTCAAGCTGTTCCTTAGGGAATGTGCCCATGTCCGCAAGGATGTAGACACGTGCGAACACTTTGAGCTTAGCATCCAACTCAGTTAAGCATTCAGTGACACTTGTATGTTCAACGAGGGCTTTCTCGGTTGCTATCTCATGCAAAGTTCTAAGAGTTTCCTTAGGCTTTAGCATAACTGGGGGCTCAGGCTTAGATGAACAAGATTGGTCAACGCTAGGATTGCTTACGCTCTCAGGGATTGTGCATTTTTCCTGAGGTTTTGTTGCTATTTTGTCATGGTTCTTCTCGGATGTGACTGGTATAGATTTGTCACCCTGTTGTGACGACGTTGTATCCACTCTTGATTGATTGATGTGAGTTCTATTGTCGGTGGATTGAGTGTTGAAAGCAACTGTTGACGGCAACGACTGCTTTGATTTTTCAGAGCACACGGATGTGACTGAGGTTTCATCGCTATTAGGAGAGACATCAATGGGTTCATTAGTGGATGGACTTGATGCTTTATTCCCCAGCTCTCCATTGCTCTTGGTCTCAATGCTCTTGGGGTCCACAACCACCTGTGATTTCTGTTGTCTTCATTGTTTCCTTCTCTTTTTCCTGGTCAGTGAAAGGTGCATCTCTCAACGACTCAGGACCCTGGACTAGGTCAACCGTTGATGTGCTTGGTTGGGCCTCAGCATTCTCTTTCTCTAGTGTGTCCTTATGGGACATAGCCGTGGCCTGCTGAATAGCCTTGCTAGGTTGTGAGAGCACAACTACCTCCCTTTTCAGAGAGTCTAGCTCTTCAGCCAACTCCCTTGAGTTTAACTCCTCCAAACTAGGCTTTAGGCACTTTGAAAGTACTGGAGTTGTCGAGGAGGTTGGTTGCGACACCTCCTCCACAGGTAAACTACTAAGGACACGTTCCACAAGGGGCATTGTCACGGCCAAGGGCTGTGACTGGTGTGATCCCTGATTGGAAGTAGTAGCAGCTAGTTTAGTGGGCTAACTACCCTTGGTGGATTGCGGTGTCTAGTCCCTAGGGAGATCGGAAGTGGTCGTGTCTTTTGTTGCCCTTTGAGCACTCATCTGTGTAGATCGAGCATGAGTTGATCTAGTCACATTAGGTTGCTTAGGCATATCCTTGGGTCGAGAACTACAGATGGTGTCATGTCCCACCTCTTGGACATTTGGAAGCTTTAATGGAGACATAGGTTGGGAGTGAGCAACCGCCATTGACGACCGCTATTGTGCTTCCTGTGTCTGTTTGGAAAAAGAGGATGTAGGAGATCTAGGACTCTTAGGGTGACTTAGCACTGGCCGAATGATTTGCTCAAGGCTATTAGACGATTGTGCCATTTGTTTTGTTGAGCAATTAGCCATCTCACAAGTAGCATGGTGCCTTTGGTGCTCCTTATCCTCTTGGGGAATCAAAGGCTCTTTGGGCACTAATGGCTTTTGTGCATGCTCAATGGCTACATATGACATCTGCTTATTAAGTATGCTAGGTTGAGGCTCTTTCTTTTGAACACTCATGTCTGGTTTCTTGCCTCGAGACCTAGAGTTTCTCTTAGATTTCCTCCTGTGCTTCGTTGCTTTTGATGCACTCTGGCCTTTAGCTGATAGAGGTGGTGTAACAGGGGGTTTTGGTACCCAAATCCATCGGTTACCTGTGTAGTACCCTTGAGCACGTAGCAACGCTTTGGATATCCATCACGTCGTTGTGCTAGCTCTCCATCGATGCCTTCGTCTATAAGGCTTAGGCTTCTTTTGGGGTCTTCTATGATATTTGTAAGTCCAAAGCCCGTCCTTGGCATTGTCTCTTGACCTTCTTGTTTTAGGCATGGCCTCACTCACTGGTTCTCATTGTTCGACCTGTGCTTGTATCAGTTTTTCCAACAAGTCCTTGCTCTCGTTAGTAGGCTTGACTATTACGTTAGCACTTTCCTTGCCTTTCCCTCGATGTTTGATGAGATCACCCTTGCTAAAGGTTGTGACTATCCTCACACCCAGTAGTGTCAGGTGTATCCTCTGTGCTACATAGTTGGCTTCACACTTGGTCACCTTTTGAAAGGTCTTCCCAGGAGGGTTTCTTTCCCGCAGCTAGCACTATTTGGAGGAACATGAAATAGGATAGGCAAGCTTTCCATTTCAATTGTTGCAAGATTTTGCACTTCCCCATGAGTGCTTGTGGGTATCCCCCATAAGGGCTAAGAATTGCACTAGTCAGTGTGAGCTCTGGTTGGCCTAGTAGGGTCCATGATTCATAGGTCAAGATGTTAAAATCTGCTCCTTCATCAATCAGAGCATCGATAGTATGCTCTCTTTTCGCGGTGAGTTTGACCCTAAGATAAGCAGGTGGTACTATGTCTTCATCTTCAGGTCTTGGCTTGTAAATTTAAGCCTTCTGACAAATGCCTTTGAGTCCCTAACTGCATGATCGGACGTGGGTTCTCCACCAATGTCTTGGGTTGTCTGTGCAGTGTTGCTCAAGGTACATCTCTCGTCAAGAGTGTCATGTCTAGTCATCCTCGCATTGATAGCTTGATGATGTTGCATTCTGCTTCGACTAGATGCAGTTTGAACACAATGTACATGTGTTCTTGTGGTGTGGCCTCTTTGCCCTGGATGGCTAGATTGGCCCGTTGAGGTTCTAGGGACTCTCTTTCCTCTGTTCGGGTATGGGCTTTTGGTTGCTCTTTTACAAGTGAGGATCCATGCTCGTGTAGAGCCATTACTACACTAGGGTCTAATTTGGAGGATGTGTCACGACGTGCGTTTTCCCTCCAACCTACTTGGGGGAGGTGCGGAGGGGACAGAGCCCCCCTCTGCGGGGGTTCGAGGGGGTGGGGCAGCCCCCCTGGCCCGCAGGGCCGTTACGGTAAACACCATGCGCAATTTGGAGGACCGTTTATAGCCAAATTTTGAACTACATGCTCTAAATTTTAGCCCAGTGATGGATCTGTGATGTGCCTTTAGCTCTACGTAGCCTTTGGGGTCAATCTCGGGGTTTAGATGTGTCAAAATTTGTGTTCTAGATACCTGTCTGATTTTGACAGTTTTTTTTCGATTCTTAGATGTTCGATTTTGAGGAGTCCGATTATCAGAATCGGATGTCCGATTCTGGATGGTCCAATTGGCCCAGTGGTTCGATTTTGGTCACATCCGATTCTGGGAGTCGGATCAAAAAAGTGGTCCGATTTTCGGAGTAGTCCGATTCTGGGAATCGGATCGGATAGGGTGGTCTGATTGCCTCGATCAGACGAGCGTCCAATCGGACAGGATGGTCCGAGTGGTCCGATTTTCAAAATCGGATGGGTTGGTCCGAGTGGTCCAATCGGACAGGATGGTTCGATCGAACGAGCGTCCGATTATGGACTGGTCCGATTCTGTGTGGTCCAATTATGGACTCGGACGGCCTGGTCTGATTCTAGACTGGTCCGATCATGGACTGGTCCAATTCTGAGACTCGGACAACCTAGTCCGACTACGCGGCCGACGGCCCGCGAGTTGCATGTGATGCCTCTAGACTGACGTCTACTACCGAATCGTCCAACGCCTTCCAGATAGGTGCAAGACACTACAAGGGAATGCCAGACATGCCTGGAACCATTGTGGTGCTCGAATCAAATGGCACTCCAAGGATCTGTGCCCCTATTTCCCTGTTTTAGCCTGTTATATAGCAACAGAGAACCCTACTGTTTGTTTCTTTTTCTTTGTTTTTTCCTATCCTAAATGTATCCAAATCACAAAGTAAATACCTACACTACTTCATCTCACAACATAAATATCAAAAAATCAAAAAACCTACTTGCCAAGGAGATCGAATACCATCTTCAACCCCCTCACTTCCTACCTATCTCAAGCACTAGCTCGGGGGAAAACCCTACTCCAATGCTCGATTTGAAGCGCGCAAGTGCTCAAGGCTTGAATCCGTTGTCCCGGCAACGGAACCAAAATGTGGGAGAGCTTTCGCTCAAGCGCCAAGACCCACGAACCGCTTATTGTTTCAAGCGTTCCAAGCCAAGCACTAATGGCTACCTCTCACATAGCCGATGCACCATCCATATCTATGGGTGTAGTGAGCTTACCTCCATGCCGTTTGAGTTACCTCCTCTCCCGCACACTCTAGTAGCTCCACGATCCAAGTGCAAGCTTCAAGTAAGCTCCATCCTCAAGCTCCATGCTCCAAGCTCCATTACCGCGAGCAAGACAAGAGAAGAGAATAGAAGAGAAGAGAAGAAGAGAGGAGAAGATGAGCTTCTCCTCTTCGGTCCTCACCCTCACACACTCACTCCCTCACACTCTCACACTCCCTCTCTCAAGCACAAGCTCAAGCAAGCAAGAAGAAGAAGAAGAAGAAGAAGAGGAGAGCTACTTTTGGCCACACACAAGAATGAGCTTCTCATTCACTTTCCAACTTTATATACAAAACCCTGAATCCCTTTTGGGCGGTCATCCCCTTTTCCCCTTTTTACATGGCCGGTGGCCCTTTTTCCCATTGTCCTTCTATCTTCCTATCTTCCTTTCCACCGCCTGTCTATATTTACAAATTGCACGCCGACGCTCCTTGAATTAAACCCTGATGCGCTTGGGCTCTTTTACAAAAGTTTTGACTTGCGCTTTTCCTTGTGCACCTTTCTCCCTTATTTAGGACTCTTCTCCTTGTGCGTCTTTGTCTTCCGTTTCTCTTTGCCTTGGCCTTTGTCTTTGTCTTCTGCTTTAGCTTTTCTGGATTTTCCACCTTCGTTTGTTTAAGGGTTAACACCATACAAGAAGGCATTCTTGGCATCCATTTGTTTCAAATTCCAACCTTTGGCTACTGCCAAAGCAATCACACATCTAACAATTTCCATCCTAGCAATTGGGCTGAATGTCTCTTCACGATCTATGATATATATTTGAGCATAGCCTTTTGCAACCAGCCTAACCTTATACTTGCTAACCAAACCATTTGCATTATTCTTGATTTTGTAAACCCACTTACAACCAATAACTTTCTTGCCCTTAGGCAAGGGTACCAAATCCCATTGGCTTCCAATGCAGCCGTCTCCTCATCCATTGCTGCACTGCAATGAGCTTGACCAATAACATCCTCAAAACAAGTGGGCTCAACATCCTCAACTACCTTTACTATATAAGCATAATGGTGAGGTGCATAACCTTCAAAATCGAATATTTTAATAAGGTATTTGATCTTGCTAGACATGTGTACCACTGGATCAGTTAATGGAGCCTTTATATTACCATGTGTTCTTTGTATGCATGGTGTCTTGATGTCCTGATTGAAGGAATACCAAGCTCATCATCCAAACTCTCTGAACCAGCAGAATCTTCATCAAATCCCAAATGACTAGTTGATGCATCATTACCAGCCAACACTTTCTTCTTTCCTTTGTCTTTACTTGCAACGCTTGTAGATCCACCTAAAGATGTAGGGCTACTCCTTAGTCTCCAAGACCAAGGGCTAATTGTAGGTGTATTACCAGATGATGTTTCTAGTGCACTAAGACTCTATGATTTTTGTATTTGCACATAAATTTTGGGATGATGATGATCATCCAATGTATCACCACTATGTGAGAATATCTAATCTAGGGCATGGCAGGAGCTATAGAGGTTGGAAGGTGAATAATAAATACATATTGACATGAACAATGAGTAGAAAATTGTTACACAAGTGAATTAGGTTCCAAGATGGAAGCTTGAACTCATAAAGACAATCTAGTGTATTGGAGTGACAATGACAATGACACTAACTGAAAGAGGAAAGCATCATGATATTGTATTCATCATTATGAAAGTGATAGTTAAGCACAATGCTTTATAGAAGTTGGGTTGTTCCACTCTCCTCATTGTGCATATGGGATTCAAGACATCTCTTCCTGGAGCATACATCATTTGTCTATTTCTCAACACCCCCCTCAAATGATGAGTCCCTACACTTGTTGGATTTTGCCCCCCCTACATGATGACATGGTCCAAGAAACTAGCTCATAGGCAGCCTAATCAAGTTAAAGCTTGAAACTTTACATCTTTGGCAAGGGTTTTTACAAAGAAAATCCACTAAGGGAAACATAGAGATCCACTATGGGAAAAAAATATGAAAGATACAATGAAAATTCTTTAGAACAATCTGTTAGAGTTGTTGATGGTACCGAAAGCAACTTCTTCTTTCTCTTCTTCTTCATTCATGAACTGGTTCTAGTGGTGGTGATCATTCTACATCTGCTCTGCTCTTTTCTTGTGGAAACATTCATTGGCTGTATGGCTAGTCTTGCCACAGTAATGACATATAATTTGATCCTTGTTATTGTTTGTGTTGAGTCCTCAACCACGGCCTTTTGCTCCATAAGTGCCCTTGGTGTACAAGAGACTGTTTTTGGTGGTGTATTCCTTTGCATCCTTGCTTTTAACTTTACTTTCTTCATTGACAAGTAGTGAGTGCTCAATATCTTTAAGTGAGAGACTTTGAATATTACTTAGAGTGGACACAAGATTCTCATATGCATCCTTATTTACACTTGCAAGTAGTATGGCTATTGCTTCATCTTCATCAATATTCTTCTTAAGAGTTGCAAGCTGGGTTTTTAGGCTCTTGAACTTGTTAATGTATATGGTCATGGAAGTACTATATTTTATATCCAATTTATAAAATTGCATGAGCAATTTTACATTTGAATTCTTTGCTTGGGTACCAAACATCTTGTCAAGTTCCTCTCAAGCAGTTCTAGCATCTCTGATTCCAAAGATATGATGTAGCACATCACCATTTAACACCATATTGGGGAATATGGAAATTTTCCATAAGTTTGGGACACGTGGTCAAATCTTTGGATTTGTCATAACTTGAATAGTATAACTCCAAATCAAGCGCTCTATAGCTCAATAGATTCCATTTTTCAAGCACTTTCCAATGATAGGTCAGATCATATGGTTTTGAGAAAATTATGGGCCAGTTATCCAAGTGCCACCTTTTTAGTATTCAAAAATGAGAAATGGGAAATTCCCAAACTCACTAATATTGTGTTATTTAGTCCCCAGGAAATGATGCCTAGTGCCTTGCTATTCAAAATTTTCCAAGCTATTGCAAGGATCCCACTTTTTGAATCTTCTTTCCTGTCATCTACATCACCTTCATCATCTTGAAAGAGATCCCACAGGTCTTTTCTTAGTGAGGTGGTATATGGTCTTTTCCTTCCAAGCATGGAAGCCTTCTCCATTGAACTTTTCTATTTGCTCAAGCTTTGCCATGTTGATTAGCTTCAAATAACTAGCAAAAGAGTTGTAGCTCAATGTGTTAAGAGACACAAGAAGATCAATGTCAAATTGACACTAGTTGAGTATTAATGGACACTAGTCGGTGCTTGATCTGCTTTCTCTCACGAATTTTGTGAATGACTTCTAAGCTTCCTTGGGCACTTCCAAATCTGCAGTGAACTTCAGAAAGTGTAGGTTAGTGATTAAAATCAATGTTGATAGCTTCAGTGAGAAGAAACAGTGAAAATGTCAAGCTTGGAAGCTTTGGCTATGACTGCCTACATAGTCAAGTGGAGATGGAAGTGAGAAATGGAACCATGAGCTAGATTTGAGCTGACTTGAGGTTAAGAGGGACTGAGAGAGTAGAGAGGGGAGTTATGCCATGCTTAGCTGAGCTCTAATACCATATGAGAATGTCGAATCTAGAGCATGGCAGGAGCTATGGAGGTTGGAAGGTGAATACTAAATTCATGTTGACATGAACAATGAGTAGAAAACTGTTACTAAACAAGTGAATTAGGTTCTAAGATGGAAGCTTGGACTCATAAAGACAATCTCATGTATTGGACTGACAATGACAATGACACTCTGAAAGAGGAAAGCATCATGATATTGTATTCATCATTGTGAAAGTGATAGTCAAGTACAATGCTTTATAGAAGTTGGATTGTTCCACTCTCCTCATTGTGCATATGGGATTCAAGACATCTCTTCTTGGAGCATACATCATTTGTCTATTTCTCAAAAACTAGATGCATACTAACTACTCAACTAATAAAAAATAACATCTCTACTCACTCTGAAATCACCTATGAGACATGTTATAACAACGATACCCTTTCTGCTCTAAAAAGTATCTAATAAAGATATATTTTTCAGCCTTTGGATCAATCTTCTTTCGCAGCTCATCTGACACGTGAACTTCAATACAACCAAAGACTTTCAAGTTTGATACATCAGGCTTTTTGCCTGTAAATCATTCTTCAAAGATCATCCCATGAACTATAGCTATGAGAGTTCTATTCATAATATAGACAATAGTATGAATAGATTCAGACCAAAAATATGCACGTGCAACTTTTATAATATGTCTATTTTTTCTTTGTGCAACTCCATTTGGTGTGGGATATATCTGTGAGTAAACTATTTCTTTATCCCATGAGACCTCAAGAAGGCACTAAACTTTGAGAGATTCTCTCCCCCTCCATCTAATCTCAAGCACTTAACTTTCAAGTCTGTTTATATTTCAATAATAGCCTTGAAAGTTTTGAAGTGCTCAAATATATCACTCTTTTCCTTCATGATTTATATCCACAACTTCCTTGAATAATCATCAATAAACGTGACAAAGTACTTATTTCCACCAAGAGATATGTTTTGTGTAGGCCTCCAAATATCTATATGTACAATTTCAAGTATATTTTTACACACATCTCTATCATTCAAAAAGGTTGTCTTGCTTGTTTACCAAATTGACATGCTTTACACACTTTTTGTGAAAATTTACAACTCTAAAA
Organism: Lygodium microphyllum; assembly: GCF_053477565.2. Taxonomy (NCBI): domain Eukaryota; kingdom Viridiplantae; phylum Streptophyta; class Polypodiopsida; order Schizaeales; family Lygodiaceae; genus Lygodium; species Lygodium microphyllum. Next base: position 81,072,661 of record NC_141151.1, read on the forward strand.
GCAAGCAACCTTGTAATTAATCATTTGGATTTCATTAATTTTAGTCATTGTACATTTGCATATCTAATATGTTTATGCCATATTTCAATACGACCACTCCTTTTCCCTTAGCATACATAGTGGTATTCACAGTAGGAATTCTAGCATCTAAAGTGAACATGCGGCCAACTTTACTTCCTTTTGCGACCAACTTACACTTATCATTAAAGTATTCTACAAAACAACATTTTGCATTGAATCAAATCTGCAATCCTTGCTCTACCATTTGACCAATAGACACTAAATTCTTTGTTGATTGATGGCACATGTAATATATCTGATAAGCTCTTTGTTTGGCCATTATACAAGGACAAGGGAACCTTTTCAATGTGTGAAATAGGGTAGCATGAATCATCACTCATCTGCACATAACTTGGATTTTGTAAATCCTATATTTCTCCAAACCATTCAATAAGATGCACCTAGTTGCTTGCTTACTTGAATCCTTGCTTATTATCCTTTACTTTAGCCTTTAAAACTAGCCTCTCTCAGTGGCACCACTTTGATACCATGTCAAGAATCTCATGGTGGAAAAAGTTGCTTGAGCTATTGTGCCAAACACACACTATACAAACAAGAGAAAGCTCACTCAAGAGCACAAGAAGAGAGATGGAGGTCGAAACATTTTCTTGCTGGTTACTTCATCTTCTTCCACACACAATACAATGTACACAATGTGTAGATAAGATACAACATAAATAAAAAAATGGCCAATTAAGTTAAATAGTGTATAATTGACTATACTAATTAACCGATGCTATAACTATACCACAACTGTTAGGTAGGTGCAATAAACTAAATGTAATAAGCGATAAGTCAGTGGCCATATGAGGATCGTAATGACCATGGACGTGCTAAATGTAGATATGTGGACTCATTTAGCCAAGCAGTCCATCATCAACATCTACAGATATTGAGCTTGCCATCTCAACAAATATCACATGATTTGTTTATGCAAGAAAAGTTTGAGTTTTAAGCTATGCATTTTTGTACTTTTTCTTTTTTTAATGTTTTCTCTTGTGTTTTTGAGCTTGCACTTTGCAATCCCAATCTAACTAACTACTTTTTTCTAATTCAATTTTCCTAAACTCTCTACATATGCTTTTAAAAATATGCAAGTTGTAAGAGCATGGATGATTGATATCCCATCAATTCCATCTATCTCAAGCAGACAAGCCTCCTATTCCTTTACATGGTAGGAGTGTGAGAACCTTTGCAATTACACCATCCATTATCCCTCTTGCTTTATTATTATTATTCTTCTTGCTTTCACCATATTCATAGCTTGAGAGAGTGTTAGAGTCAAATGCACAGCGTGAGAGAGAGTGTGTATGTGTATGCATGTATGTGTGTGTGTGTATGTATGTATGTGTATTAGGAAAATTTTGAGGTCTTGAAAATGCCCTCTAAGGGAGTTTGACAAGAATATCTCCTCAAAAAAAGTGCAAACGAAACTCCAAACTTATCAGAGATTGCATGTTTAGAACCTACTCTTCACAAGCTTTGCAATGATATATAGCATGATGGGGTTTAAGATTAGAGGAGGCTAGATTCAATAAATATTTCTTTTTGGTCCTATAGATTTTATTATACTAAATTTTCCTATGCAAAAGAGAATCTTTGATGTAACTTCATTGTTCCACTTCGAAATGTTATCAATCCATATATCAATAGAAAGTTCTTGAAGAGTAGGTTCTAAAAATGCAATCTTGGATAAATTTGGAGTTCATTTGTAAAATTTTTATTGTGCCCCCATTTTTTGAGGAAATATTTTGGTCAAAATTCCTCAGTGGGCATTTTCACGACCTCAAAATTTCAGTAATACATGCATGTGTGGTGTGTGCATGTGAGAGTGAGAGAGCTTGATAAAGGCTTATTCTAAGTTCTTCTTACTTTTGTCATGAGAGTAGTGGGATAGTTCATTTAGGGATCTTGCAAGAGGACTGTGGAGCCATTGAGAGCTTCTTCTTAACATCTAGACCATAGTGAAGAAAGGGAAGTCAATGTGCTAACCATAAGAAAGTGTCTTGATCCTCTTACTTCTCTTCTTTTATTCTTCACTTATATATAAGAATGAGTCAATGAGGGGGTGAGGATAGCTCATGTAGCTTTGTAAGCAAGTTGTATAGAAGAGAGATACATTAGAGCTACATAGAGAAGAATGCTTCAAAGAATAGACATTTTGCCATGGTCCCAAGATTGAGGTGTAAGCCCCAAAATTTTGGTATCATTGTTGAGACCAAGATAGAGCTCATTGATTGTGGTGCTTGCTTTTACATTGTATTAGCAAAATAGGAGGGTATGCTAGCTTGAAGGGAATTGAGTGATTTATTGCTCTCCCTTTGACAACTACTTTGAGACACATACAACTAGAATAGGGTTAGAGTAGGAAGGGTGAGAGAATAGTAAGAGAGGATCTATTGTGTGCCATAAATTTTGAGTTTTTTGGCAATTATTTATAGAAAATATTAGTAAGAGAGAAAAATTGAGAGGATCCATCATGTGCAATGACTTTTATGTTTTCTTGTAATTATTTTTAGACAAAAAAGAATGAATTTTTAGATTTATATACAAATGGAATGTGACTCAAGAAAGAAGCCATTGGTAGAAAATTGGTTTGTATTGAAGAGAAGTAAGAGATATGTATATGAACTTGGTCTCAGACGTGTACTTGATAAACTCCATTGTTAAATGCCTCACTAGATCCAATTGTTATTGAAGCTGAAATTATTTCCCTTGGCTTCTCTAATATCCAAAGCTAGGTGATTCTCCAACTTTAGAAACATTAAAGGTATCGAAAGAATGGAAATAGGTGGGCTCTTTTCAAGAGGCTATGGTATGGGACCATGTGTTGGTGGTAACTAGCAAAACAACTTAAATCAATAGTTTGCTGACTTGCACATTTTAGAGATTGTGGTAATTATAAGAGACACAGGGAGATCTAGAGGAAGAGATGGATTGTAAAACAAGTTCAAGTAATGCTAGTATTGTAAGTCATTATTGTAGAAAAACACATCATATTATAGCTCATTATTATAATAGGAAGGCTATTATTCAGAATGGTTAATTGCGCTAAGGAAATTATGCATAGTCTTCAAGATGAAATGATGATAAAGGTGAGTGTTTCTTTGTCATATAGTACATGATGAATGTTATGTCAATAAGGGGAGCAAGTGATGATGTATGGTATATCGATTCATGTGCATCTAATCATAGTCATGCTAATAATGGTTTGGAAAGATGCAAGAGTTATAGAGTCCAAGTTATGTAGAGAGGGGCGATAGTTCGTGCCATTTGATTTTGCACATTGGAAAAATTCATTTATCCTTACATGATAGTCATAAAAAGTATTTATTTTACATGATAGTCATAAAAAGTATTTATTAGATTATTATATGTGCCATCCATCATCAAGAATTTGGTGTCTATTGGTAAGATGGCAGAGCAAGAACTGCATGTTAGATTTAATGTGAATGACCGTTTTGTGGAAGCTTTTAATAATAAGTACATGTCGATTTGTAAAATGAAGAAGAGTTGGCTGCATGTTTACTTTGGATGGTAGAATTTGTGTTATAGATGTTGCTATTTATGCTGTTAAAGGCAAAGGTGTGGTTGTAGACATTGAAATACGACACTAATATATTGAACATGTAAATGCACAAAGATTGAAATTAATATAGTCTAAAGGGTTGGTTACATGTTTACTTGTATCTAGAGTTGCAGAATTACATAAGGATTTTTTGTGACTAGAATATGACCCTTTTTATTCAATCGATAAATAATCCCTTTATATGATATCCTTTTGTATAAAGAAAAAAGTGGAATTTGAATTCAAATAATCTCTTATATTAAACCCATGTGATACACATATATTGGCCCCCTCAAGATGGAGACTCTATTGGATTAGAAATTTTGAAGGATGAGCTTGGTATTTCTTTAGTTAGAGCACTAGGTATACAATGAGCATGTATGGTAATGTAAAAGCTCCATTGAGTGATCTAGTGGTACTATGGAGGTCTAAACAAGTGAGATACCATGTTAAAAGATGTAGTTTTAAGGGCTAAGTAGTCCATTATTATGCTTATAGATGATGTCATGTGTTAGGATTATATTTTTTATTTTGAAAAATCATTTCACATTACTCTTATAGGGAATGGTATGTTGTAAACGCCCCGAACAACGTAGTATGCTTAACAATTATGATATTTGCTTGTTTTCGAGATTTAATATAAAAGAGAATGAACACTTAAAGCTGAAAATGAAAATTACTCACAAAATTACAGCCATGAAAATGTAAAAGTAATGGAGACAAGATTGAGGGTTGAAGATGGGCAACCCCCCCTCCCCCCCCCCCCCCCCCCCGAAGGAATGTATTTCTGCTCAACCCAAGTCCCTTAGGGAAGAGCTCAGTTACAATCAAACTGAGAGTGAGAAGAAGTAATTCTCACTCTCACAAGATCATGCAAAGATGTACAAACACACATGCATTATCTATTATGCAATGATAAGAATTGATTCCTTTACAGTATGAGAGAAGAAAAAGGGGAATTCAGCCTTTCTCCATCGTTGATCAGCAGTACATGGATAGAGCTTGCTTCTTGTAGCTAAAATGGAAGAAAGAGCTCAAGAAGAAGGTGCTGTAATGAATTTACAGGCTTGCTGTCTTGTAAAACAACAGTGATAGAAGAGGGAATATGGAGGAATTTGATAATGGAGAAGTGGGGGATGATGATGGGGATGGATGGGGCCAATTTCTGGCTATCTGTGGGTGCTGTACATGAGTTTACAGCAAAGAAAAATGATGTTGAATGAAAAAAAACGAGCTCTTATTTATAGGAGAGGGGAGAGCTAGTACAAAAGGGGAAAGTGGAGTAGCACAAGACAAGTGTCCAGCCACATGTCATGAGATGTGACAAGTGGTGGGACACTTGGAAACTTGTGTGACAAGTGTCTTGACACTTGTCTCTTCTCTATGGCCTTCCTTTTTGGGTTGAATACTGTCAAGAATAGAAACAACCAAATTTAGTAAGCACAGTCAGAGTACAAAACTTACTATTTTTAGAATGACATCCCTATTTTTTAGGACTAGCATTTTTAGGCTAATTCGAGGCTCCTAAAATTTAGGGACCTCCTAAAATTTAGGGATCTCCTAAAATTTAGGGACCCCCCAATATGGGTATCATATGAAAGCTTTTTCCATGTACATCGCAAAAATGGTATCCGAATCTTCATGTGACTTTCCTATGCAAAGAAATGTGCATTTCAAGCTTTCAGTCCACACATGCACATTATACAAGCATTTCATGATCATGCCATCTTGTTGATTGTAACTGTCTGTTCTGGTGGATCTAGCCCACACTTCAAGGCATCAATCCTTTCTGTGTGCGAGTCTAACCCTGATATGCGTGAGTTCTAGTCACAGGCGCCCAATCGGGTCATATAGGTGGAAGTGTGAACTATCTTTTCTCTAACCCACTGTGTGGGTCCACCATAACCTGTGACCACTCATCAGTGGCCAGCTCCAATGCACTTTTCTTTATATCTAATTAGTGCAAAGGAAATAAATTTAATAAATCATTATATAGACAAATTAATGAAAAAGGATACAAATTCTGTTTCTATAGAGTTGTGACAGCCCTCTGGCTTTTATTCAGCTGTCCTCAGCTGAAAAGCTTCTTGATATTGCTGTAGAATATTTGGGTAATCCTTCATGAATTTTTCATCTACCCACTGTGCATCTGTTGTGGGTAGATTCTTGAATTTTAGCAAGAATTTTTGTGTCACAAGGCCACTTCTCGTGGTTCGATCCTTGAGAAACAAAATCTTTTCAGGTTCCAAGAGTTGCTCTGTTTCTTCAACTTTTGGGGGATCTTCAGTAATGGGTTCCTTTGGTTCTGGTCCTATGTAAGGTTTTAGCAAACTTACATGAAAAGCATTGTGTATTTTCCAATGAGTAGGAAGCTCAAGTCGATAAGAAACTTCATTTATTTTCTCAATCACTTTGAAGGGTCCAAAGTATCTACTGGAGAGCTTTGGAAAAGATGAATTTTGACCAGAACCTTGTTTGAGCCTGCTTTTATCAAACTTTAGCAAGACATATTGACCTTTTTCAAAAGCCAAAGGTCTTCTTCGTTTATCTGCTTGCTTCTTTTGTCGCTCTTGGGCAACTTTGATAGTGGCTCGAACTTGATCCATTGCGGTTTTTAAATCTAAAGCAAACTCATCAGCAGCAAAAATCTTATCTTTAATGCGAATAATTGGAGGAGGAATCACTTTACCCTGTACTATTTCATTTGGAGCTTTCCCTGTGGATGAGTGCACTGTATTGTTGTAAGCAAACTCCAATAATGGAAGATATTTCTCCCACTGTGACTTATGTTCACTAACATAAGCTTTCAACATATCCAAAAGAGTGAGATTCATCACCTCTGTTTGGCCGTCAGTTTGAGGATGAAAAGCTGAGGAGAACTTTAAAGTGGTTCCCAAATTCTCAAATAAAGCACGCCAAAAGTTACTTGTGAATTTGGAGTCTCTATCTGAAATGATCTCAGAAGGCATACCATGTAATCTGAAGATATGTTGAATGAAAAGTCTTGCAGCTTGTGCGGATTTCAATGTTTTATGACATGGAATAAAATGTGATTGTTTGCTGAATCTATCAATTATGACCCAAATCATATCATGACCTTGAGATGTTCTTGGAATACCTGAGATGAAATCCATTGTGATAGATTCCCATAGATCTTTGGGCACTGGAAGAGGTTGTAACAATCCTGGAATCTTCTGCCTATCATATTTGGATTTTTGGCATACCAGACAAGCCTCAATGAAGTTATGTGTATCTTTTCGTAATGTTGGCCAATAAAAGTAGCGCTCAATTGCACTTAGAGTGGCTGCCCTCCCTCTATGCCCTGCATAAGGGGGTTCATGACTTTCTTTAAGCACATTTTGTCGAACAGGAAGAGTGACACAAAGGCGATTGTTCATGAGAAGGTAACCGTCTTTGATGGAATAATCTGGATGAGAACCTCCTTGCTGTAAATTTGACCAAATTGCTGCAAAATCAGTATCTTCATCATAAGTATTCTTCATCGTTTGAAAATCTTCATGATGAGCCACTGTAATAGTTGCAATGCGAGGCACTCTAGAAAGTGCATCAACAACTACATTTTGTTTCCCTGGAGTGTACATAATTTGAAAATGAAACATAGACAAGAAATTTTCCCATCTTGCATGTTTCTCCTGCAAATGCTTTTGAGTCTTGAAATACTTCAAGATTTGATGATCGGTTTTAATAAGGAATTCATTGCCTAAAAGATAATGTTTCCATATCTTTAAAGCATGAACCACTGCTAAGAGCTCCTTTTCATAAATATCATACCTTTTCTCCACATCATTTAGACGGCGGCTTTCAAAGGCTACGGCATGGCCTTCTTGATTTAGCACTGCACCAATACAATCACCGCAAGCATCTGCTTCCACCACAAATGGTTTTACCAGATCTGGAATGATAAGAACAGGTCTAGAAGTAAGAGCTGTTTTCAGCCTTGTGAAGGCTGCCTTCTCTTTTTCCTTCCATTGGAAAGAGATCTTCTTCTTTGTAAGGTCATGAAGTGGAGAAGCCATATGTGCAAAATGCTTGATGAAGCGGCGGTAATAAGAACATAAGCCAAGAAACGATCGCACCTCATGTACATCACGAAGATGAGGCCATTCTTGGATTATCTTGATCTTTTCAGGATCCATCTGAATCCCTTCAGAAGAGATGACATGCCCAAGGTAATTTATTTTATGCATGAAAAATTCACTCTTTTTACCATTTACCAAGAGTTGATTTTGTTGTAGTAATTGTAGAACAATTTCCAAGTGTTGATGATGCTCCTCTTCATTCTTGCTAAAGACAAGAATATCATCAAAGAAAGTACCGACATATTGTCGATGCTCTCTAAAGATGCGCTCCATCATTCGATTAAAGGTGGATGGTGCATTGGTTAATCCGAAAGGAACCACCAAGAATTCGTAAAGACCGTATGAAGTGCGGAAAGCAGTTTTGTGTACATCTTGTGGTATTACCCTAATTTGATGGTAACCACTCTTTAGATCAATGCGGCTGAAAACCTTTGAGCCTCCTAGACGATCCAAAATGTCGTCAATTCTGGGAATAGGAAACCGATTCTTCACAGTGATTTTGTTGAGGGCTCGATAATCAATGCACATCCTGAATGTGCCATCTTTCTTTTGAACAAGAAGAATCGGTGAACAAAATGGTGAGCTACTTGGCCTAATTAGCCCACGATTGAGTAGGTCTTCGACTTGCTTTCTGATTTCTTCTTGTTGAGGACGGCTCACACGGTATGGTGCTATATTAGGAGGAGAACTGCCCGGAATAATATCAATATGATGGTCTTCTGGCCTTTCTGGGGGAAGCTGATAAGGAAGATCTTCCGAAAAACAATCTTTATACTTTTCCAAGAGTTGAAGTTGCTCTTGGTTTTCAGCATTCATATTATCTTTTACATCAGTGACATAAAGCAGACAACATTGAACACAATCCTTAATTGCTCTAGAGACTTGCATATGGCTTACCATAGGTATGGTGTCTCCAGAAACTCCAGCTTGGATCTCGTACTTCTTGCCTTTGTTGGTGAGTTCTACCTTCTTTTTCTGAGAGAAGATGGTTGAATCTACTCTATGATTCCAGGGCATGCCAAGAATCACATCGCAACCATCAAGGTCTCCGATACAGAAGGTATCTTCATCACTGTAGCCTTGAATTTGAAACTTGAGCTTGCCAATGTAGGGTATCACAGTCTTCACTGTGTCACCTTCATCAGCATTTAAAGCTTGGCGAACTTCTGCCGGAGTGTCCATCTCTTCGTTCTTTAATCCAAGCTCTTTAGCTAATTGCAAGGAAATGATATTTTCATTCGCCCCAAGATCTATCAAGAATAGTGCTTGCTTACCTTGCAACTGTCCCCAAGCTTTTAATAATTTGTGCGTCTCTGGAGTGTGAGTTGTGTTTGCAACTACATCACTGATAGCATTGATTTTCACTGGCGACTTAGGCTTGTTGTCAGAAACCTTGCTTTGTCCCTTGTTTGGACATTGCTTCGCTATGTGGCCTGTTTGTCCACATTTAAAGCACTTCCCTTCTTTCATGAAGCGTTGCTTTTCTTCTTCGGAAAGTTGCTTTGCTTGTGGGTATAGATTGGAGCGAAATTGAGGAGCATTAGGAGGTGCATAGGGCTTCATCTTCTTTTGATTTGATGGCTGCTTTTGCCACTGTTTTTGTCCTTTATTTGGGGCTGAATACTCCTCATCATCAGCTACTCTCTTCTTATCATTCTTTTGGAATGATTTGTTGCCATTGTGCTCCATTTCCCATGTCTCAGCATGGTCAATGAGTTCCCTGAGACTAGAACAATGATAATGATTAAGAGCAGTACGAAGTTTAAAATGCAAACCTCCTTGAAACTTCCTAAGCTTTTCCGAACTGCTGATCTTCTTGAAATGTTGGACCTTCAAAAGTAGCTCCCAAAATCTCTTGGTATAGTCACCAAGTGACTCATTTTTCTTTTGCCAAAGCCGATCCCATTCCATTTTTACATCTCTTTTGAAATGAACAGGAAGAAATTGGCTTTGTATCAGGCGAACAAAGGACCGCCATGATTTTGGGGCAGCATGATCATATTCCAACCCCGTCCACCAAGTATGGGCTAAGTCGATTAAATGTAAAGCTGCAAACTTAATCTTTTCTTTTTCTTTATACTTGTCACGACCATATAAAATTTGAAATTGACGAATAAACTTCAGAAGAAGATCAGGATTTCGGGAACCATCATACATACTGAACTTGATCTTCTTTTCAAGTTGAGATAGTGACTTAGTCTTCTTCTTCTTCTTATGCCTTCGTCCATGCTCGGATCTTGAGGTTGAAGATGATGAAGTGCTTGATGGGGATGAAGATGGAGACGAGGGTGAAGAATGTCGACGCCTTTGACGATGATGAGGTCTTCCACGAGAAGGGTGTGACTCTTCATTACTAGAAGAGGATCCATCAGAATAGGCGCCAGATGACTTTGAAGAAGAGGATGAGCTTCGACGCGATCTCTTTCTTTGTCTTGAAGTAGAATGGGACTGCCTCTTAGAAGTAGTTGGACTTCTTGATCGGCTCCTTTCATTGGTATGGCTTTGTCTTCTTGAAGTAAATGGGCTTCTTTCCTTGAATTCTTTGGGATTCTCAACTTTTTCTAGTTTGAGAAGTTGCTCACGAATTTGCCGATTCTCCTCTCTAAGACTTTGAATGGCTTGAAGGATAGCACTCAATTGATCCATTGAGACTAAAGAAAAAAAATATGCTCAAGCACTCAATGCAAGGGCTGAAAACAAACAAACTTATAGTTGTAAGCACTACCAGTGTTGGGGGTGAGGACCGAGCCAAAGCTCTGATACCACTGTAAACGCCCCGAATAACGTAGTATGCTTAACAATTATGATATTTGCTTGTTTTCGAGATTTAATATAAAAGAGAATGAACACTTAAAGCTGAAAATGAAAATTACTCACAAAATTACAGCCATGAAAATGTAAAAGTAATGGAGACAAGATTGAGGGTTGAAGATGGGCAACCCCCCCGAAGGAATGTATTTCTGCTCAACCCAAGTCCCTTAGGGAAGAGCTTAGTTACAATCAACCTGAGAGTGAGAAGAAGTAATTCTCACTCTCACAAGATCATGCAAAGATGTACAAACACACATGCATTATCTATTATGCAATGATAAGAACTGATTCCTTTACAGTATGAGAGAAGAAAAAGGGGAATTCAGCCTTTCTCCATCGTTGATCAGCAGTACATGGATAGAGCTTGCTTCTTGTAGCTAAAATGGAAGAAAGAGCTCAAGAAGGAGGTGCTGTAATGAATTTACAGGCTTGCTGTCTTGTAAAACAACAGTGATAGAAGAGGGAATATGGAGGAATTTGATAATGGAGAAGTGGGGGATGATGATGGGGATGGATGGGGCCAGTTTCTGGCTATCTGTGGGTGCTGTACATGAGTTTACAGCAAAGAAAAATGATGTTGAATGAAAAAAAACGAGCTCTTATTTATAGGAGAGGGGAGAGCTAGTACAAAAGGGGAAAGTGGAGTAGCACAAGACAAGTGTCCAGCCACATGTCATGAGATGTGACAAGTGGTGGGACACTTGGAAACTTGTGTGACAAGTGTCTTGACACTTGTCTCTTCTCTATGGCCTTCCTTTTTGGGTTGAATACTGTCAAGAATAGAAACAACCAAATTTAGTAAGCACAGTCAGAGTACAGAACTTACTATTTTTAGAATGACATCCCTATTTTTTAGGACTAGCATTTTTAGGCTAATTCGAGGCTCCTAAAATTTAGGGACCTCCTAAAATTTAGGGATCTCCTAAAATTTAGGGACCCCCCCAATATGGGTATCATATGAAAGCTTTTTCCATGTACATCGCAAAAATGGTATCCGAATCTTCATGTGACTTTCCTATGCAAAGAAATGTGCATTTCAAGCTTTCAGCCCACACATGCACATTATACAAGCATTTCATGATCATGCCATCTTGTTGATTGTAACTGTCTGTTCTGGTGGATCTAGCCCACACTTCAAGGCATCAATCCTTTCTGTGTGCGAGTCTAACCCTGATATGCGTGAGTTCTAGTCACAGGCGCCCAATCGGGTCATATAGGTGGAAGTGTGAACTATCTTTTCTCTAACCCACCGTGTGGGTCCACCATAACCTGTGACCACTCATCAGTGGCCAGCTCCAATGCACTTTTCTTTATATCTAATTAGTGCAAAGGAAATAAATTTAATAAATCATTATATAGACAAATTAATGAAAAAGGATACAAATTCTGTTTCTATAGAGTTGTGACATATGTCACATAAGATGTTAGAATAAAGGGATGCATCCACTTAAGAAATAGCTTCTCTTGTAGCATTATTGGAGTAGTGAGAGATATACACTTGTCATTAGTGGTGGCTAGTGATTCTTCTTTCACAATTGAGAATGTATGCCATGTACTAGATGTTGCGAACTAGATGTTGAATGGTCTAATTGTTTGGCTAGATGGTCAGAGTGGATAGTCATGTCTTGTAGTCACGTCCTTCCAAACCTATTGGTTTGGCAATGCAACTTTAACTATCAAGATATATTCTCCAATGTATTCATGATTCAAGATTCATGATGTGTTGAATGATCTCAATGGAAATGGCATCCATTGTTCATTAAATAAAATATTGATATAGTAATTTGTTCATTAAATCAGAGTGTGATATGATAATCTATTCACTCTGTTGTGATCTTTTTTATCCTTGTATCGAGTAATGCATATACGATGATTTTTTGTTCTATTTATATTTGATTATAATTGATGATCTTTTCCTCAAAGGTAGATACACATGCATACATGATCTCAAGGTCCACCATTTCTATTACTTACTTTAGCCTATGACTAGTGGCTTGGGCAAGTCAACATGCACCAACACTAGAGGAGCCTTTGCTCTGTTCTTGCTTTCTTGTTGAATGCCTTTCTCTGTTGCTTGCCCATCATACATGTTTCACATGGTTCCTTCATTTCATTTACTGCAAGTAGGTGAGCAATCATACCTTGTTTATGCATCTCCTTCAACATTACAAAATCAATGTGACCAAATCTTTCATGCCAAAGTTTACTTGTGCCTACACTAGTGGTCACTGTAAGAGCACTTAGTCCATACAAGTTATTCTTCCTTTCTCCTTTGCTGACAACTTTGCTAGCACTAATGATACTTTTTGCACCTATCTTAGTGAACCTCACCTCAAGGCCAAGATTACTTATAGAAGCAACTGATAGAAGATTTATCTTAATCTCTGAAACATACAACACATTTGAAAGATCCTTGAGTTTACCATTTGCAATAACAAAGGAAATAATACATGTGCATCATTCCCAACTATCACAGTGATGGATTCTTGTAGAGGCTTCATAGAACTATATAGATCTTTCTTATTGGTCATGTGATGGCAGGAGTCACCATTATCCAATACCCATGAGTTAGTGTTAGATATTTCTTGCATCGAGGAACACACTTCCTTGATGGTCACCATAAATAACTCCAACTTTACTTCAACCGTATTGGCTATCTCCTTTCCTTTAGTCTTCACGGTGCCATTCTTTTCATCTGCCTTCTTGATACGGCAATCTACAATTGCATGCCCTTTCTTCTTGTAATAGAAGCACCCTCCTTGAAACTTTTTCTAACCACCCTTTTTTTTTTTGGGTCACAGTTGGTAGAGAAACCACCTTTGCCCTTTGCATTGGTGGAAAATGTAGCGTCTCCACTACTGCTATCTTCCCAAGCTTTAAGCCTCAACTCATTCTCCATTAGTAGTGCACAAAATTTCTCAAATATCAAAGCTTGGGGTCTCACCTGAGTGTTTAGGGTAGTTAGCAATTCATCAAACTTTGGTGGAAAAATTCAAAGACACCTTTGAGCTAGCTCCTCATCACTAGTCTTTTGTATCCCAGTGCTAGCCATCTAGTCACACTAATTTTTTATCCGAGTGATGAATGCTTCATTTGTTTCTCCTTTAGTAAACTTCTATGCTGCTAGAGTTGATTCTCCAAGTTCTGAATCCTTGTTTGATTTCGTGTTTCGTACAATTGACTCATCTCAGTACGTTCCAAGCCTAAAAAAACTATCAAAACAACTTGTAACTAAGGCACACATTGCATTTGCATTTCTTCATTTCCAAGCTCATTAGAAGATCTATATTTGGAGAAATCATAACCCTTGAATTTGATACGTTAGAGGTTGGTGGTGGTTCTTGGCCAGTCCCCAACACCATCTTTAGAAGCTCATACGAATCAAGGATAGTTGTGATTTTAAACTTTCACAAAGTATAGTTTATACCATCTAGCTTACCTTTGCTAAAGGTTGGTGGATGAATCCTTAGTGTTTGAATTACATGTACAACAAAACCACCACTTAATGTGCTAGCACTGATACTTAATGCAACATATGATATTTCTTCTCTTCCCTCTTGAAGCCCTTGCCTCTTGCGTACTCTTCACTCCTCAAAGCCCCTTGTGGGCTCTGATACCATGTAGAAATTACAAGGCAAATTGAACAGAACTTGAGTGAGTAGGGAACACATCGGCAAATATAAGAAAAACAAAGGCTACTTTAATTTCAAATGAACTAATACAAATTCTATCCACCCGTGTGCTTCCACTGTGAAGCTTAGATTGCGATCCATGCAAATGATAGGAAAAGAACTTAAGGATAGCTGGAAGAAATCTGATTGGGTGAAAGTTAGATTGATGATGGCTTTCCTTTTATAGCCGAAGAAGGTAGTCTAGCTGGTATGTCCAACCATATTATGAACATTTTCTAGTTAGAAAAAATACATTCCAAAGAATATTCCCTTTACTATCGGGTTGGGTATACTAGCCCCCTAGTACCCCATCAGGACCCCATTAGGGAAGGGAGGGCCAGCTGAGACCCCCCAGAGCCAGGGGTGGCTTATGTGATCTTCAGACCCTAAAATAGGGGCCCAGTGATAATTCCCATACCCTGCAACTCGATGCATTGTGCCTCAAGTTTCTATCAACATAGCTACTCTATCCAACCCAATGGTTACATCTGCAAAGGTTACCTTTTTGCCGCCGGGTCACAGAGACCTCATCATTTGACATACAAGTCAGGACCCTCATACTCACACATGGCTTCTCCTCATAATGGGAGCCTTACAACTTAGAGTACCATGGATCATTGGTGGCACCTTATGAGGGTGCGATATTGAGCATATCTAACAAACAACTATTCACTTTTATTATCATTGTTTCTGCTACTACTAGATGCATAGGTACCTTGCTGCTTTCTTCCATTTCTAATTTCAGCCTTCTTTTTGAAGGAATCTTTAGAAATATGGCCTTTTTTACCACATTGATGCCATCATTCTCTATTATCATCGGAATTCTGTAGCCTATTAGAATCTCAACTTGTCCTCTTTGACTCCCCCTTCCTCAAGACTGTTCTCCTCTATTTTGTTATGCATCATAGCCTTGACCATGACCACCACCTTGGCCTCTGCCAATCTCTACCTCTACTCGTAGAGTAAAACACTTGTTAAGACTTGTTCTTGCTTTGAGAAGAAGAGAAATCCAAGCCAAGGTTTTTCTCCTCAAGGATCAGCATAGAAATCAAGCTTGCAAAAGTAGGGATATCATCCCTCGTATTCATAGATGATATGAAGCTCTTGTATTCATTTCCAAGTCCATCTAAGCATGCACACACAATATCATCATCATCAACTACTACACTGATAGATCCATGAGAGCTTCCACAATGCTCTTGATCTTCAAGGCATAATCATTAATGGACAGATTCTTTGGCCTTTGTATTTACTTTGAACAACCTTGCCAAATTCTTCCATGCAATAGCAGGGGTTTCACATTTTTGCAAATAGCCCATCATGCTATCTATGACACTGGGACAAATAACCAATACATGACTTTACTCTGTGCTTGTTCTCCTAATATTTCTTAGCCTTTAACTACTCTATAGTAGTATTTTGTGCAAGAACTTCAGGTGCTACTACTATGTCTCCTTCAATGTAATTCCAAGCACCTTTGCCCTTCAAGAAATCTATCATTGTGAAGTTCCATTCAAGATAATTGTTCTTATCTCACTGATAATCTGGTTGAATTTGTCAGATATTTTGACAAAATAGAAAACCTTGCAAAAACCTACAATCTACAAGTAAGCTGATACCAAATGCACCACAACTAAACACGTAGCCTTTTTTTAATGACTGCACAATAATAATTGCAATCTGCAATATGTATACAAATGTGTTTTGTGTCTTCAATCCATCAAACACCTAAATCTTACAAATTCAAAATCTATAACATATGCACTTGTAAATGGTGGATACAATCGAAACTGCAATATACCTAAAAACTATTGTCGAAACCACTTGCAAGTCTAGAATGGAGACTAAAATGACCTCTCATACCCAAAATCACAATGGGTAAGCCTTGAAGGACTTATCTGCAGTATATAAACCATTGTTTTGCTCACCAAGTTTCACTATAAATGGAGACTACAACATTGCTAACCTCAAAGAGCCTCCTGCAGTTATAA
The DNA here is from genome assembly GCF_053477565.2 of Lygodium microphyllum. NCBI lineage: Eukaryota > Viridiplantae > Streptophyta > Polypodiopsida > Schizaeales > Lygodiaceae > Lygodium > Lygodium microphyllum. Next base: position 81,088,862 of record NC_141151.1, read on the forward strand.
CCTAAGGCAAATCGAGTAAGGTGGAAGAGCTTCTTACTTGTTGCTTGCTTGCTTACTTTCTGCTCCAATACCTTCACATTAGCCTTCAATCAAGTTCCACACAATTGTGGAATGGCTCTTATACCATGAAAATAGACAAGAGGAAGGAGAAGTGAAGAGATCAATAACACACAGATACAAAAGTAGTGGAGAGTTGAGCACATATAGAGATAATATTGAAATTTTCTTCTTCTTCTACACAAAAGAACTAAGTCTACAACATGATAAAAGACTAATATGAAAGTACACAATATATGTACATGTAATCACTAAGTGTAAACCCACTAATAAAGGAAGTGGTGGCACTTTGAAATTAAGTTCAAACCTGGTAAAGAAAATGTAGTAACATATGCCCTTAGTCCTAAAGCCTTTCTTAATGCTCTTATCGCTAAAGAACCATCTAGGGCAAAAACTATAGCTACAATGTATCAATGCTAACTAATTCTATCATCGAATTGACTAAGGATGAAGCAAATAAGGACCCAAAATATCAACAATTGTTTTGGGAAGTTCAGAATAAGGAACAAGATCCCAAACTCAAGGCCAAGTATCAAGAATTCTCTACAGATGAAGACGAAGGACTTGTTTATTTCAGAATGAGACTATGCATTGATACTTTGGAAAGCACATGATTCTCCTTTTTCAAGACACCCGAGATATGCAAAAACTCTTTATGCTATCAGGAAAAGCTATTACTGGCAAAAACTCAAGGGTAATGTACTTAAGTATGCCATTGAATGTCTAAATTGCCAAAGGGTAAAATCTGAATGTATCAAGTTACCAAGAAAATTCTAGCCACTTGACATTCCCCAAATGAAATGGGAGTTTATTAGCATGGACTTTGTAGTTGGGTTATCTTCTGTGCAATGAGGATATAACTCAATAATGGTAATAGTAGACATGCTAACAAAGGTCACTCATCTTAATCTAATAAAAACCAATTACAGAGCTTCATATATTGTAAGAATTTTTGTAAAAGATATTTTAGGTTACATGGGTTACCTAAAAGGATCATCAATATTCATGATTCTCTTTTCACATCACATTTCTAGAAGAGTTTATTTGAAGCCATTGGAACCCAACTTTGTTTTAGTACTGCTTATCATCCACAAACTGATGGGCAGATAGAACGAGTCAATCAAGTAATTGAGGTCATGTAAAAAAAGCAAGTGGTTTTTTCAACTAGTTTTAGAGATTTAATGAAAATAAAGGATTGGTGAAATTGCGCCTGTCACGACTGTAGTTTATGGGTAGAAAACAACACTTCGAATAGGGAGAAGAAGGAGTGATCAAGAAGATTTCTAATCAAGAGTCTTGGGAGTTTTATCCCCCTTTCGAAGCCAACGGAACTATTAGATTTGTGATTTGAGTATCAGATTCCATCTTAGAAGTTCAGATCATTGGTTATGCCAAGATCCCCTCCACAAAGAGCTCTTCTTCTAAGCTACAACCCTTCTTCTCTTGTTTAGCTATAAATATGATGCATGGAGAGCAGTTAGAGAAGCACAAGGAGACCCCGAGAGGTTGCGAGAGAGAGGTAGAGAGAGAGAGAGGTAGAAGGATACCCCTCCAAGAGGCTACGAGAAGGAGCTTGAAAGAGAGAGAGAGATTACCCCGAGAGGGTGCGAGGGAGCGAGTTAACTCAATTTTCCTATCTCAGTCTTCAACTAAGCCATTTTCTCTTATGCTCTCCTATCTTGAATTGATTCCTCCTTCTTTATCTCTCGAATCCACTTGTGAAGGATGGCTCCAAAAGCGATGAGGTGGAAAGACCATGGGAACCAACGCAATCGGTCAAGGAACTGGTATTGCCAGAGATATGGGAGTGCTTGAGGTTAGCGGAGTTGCCACTACCAATGGAACATCGGGCGTGGCAAACGCAAGCGTGAGGAGCAAAGACGAAATTCGCAATGTCATCATGCCAAACCAGGTTTTTGATTACTAGGTTATTATTTTGCCACAAAATAATTGCATAAATATTAACTTATGTATTTTACATTTATACAAATTGACGGTTTCATGTAGAAAACATATTAATACACACATAAATAATTAATTGCTATGATTTATAGTTAGATTTATTGAGATTCTAAATCGTGGAATCATGATGGAAAGAGTTACAAGAGGTTATTGCACATATGACTTCATGCGCACTCGAGTTTAGTAAAATAACTCGATATTATTATTGTCAAACATGACAAGGTTGTGTCACTTAAAAAGTGAAACTCTATTTAAAGGATCTGTAAGTCATCTCATTAAGTTATATATTTCTTTAAGGAATCTCACTTATGTTAGGTAAGATAGCCCAAACATGAAATTTATGCCTTACTTACATGTTCTAAGACATGTACTCAATACTCCTTCATGGGGAGGAGAATCCTCATTAGAATGTAAGGTTACCTTAGGATAAGGTTTACCTTGGCTATGGAAGCTATGAATTGCATGATGGTGTGATTGTCATTGCATCATTTGATATACATTCGAAAAGACTGTTTGTGTTTACTAGAATCTAGATCTCTGATTGAAAATATTAACAAACAATATAAAAGGAAGGATTGCGCTAGGCTACCCCCAAGCTAGTTACGAGATCCTACTCCAAGGGGGTCATGGTTATCACTTTGTGAGGCTTAGACTGGCTTCGTATCAAAAGGTCTATTAGTATGGATAGTCTTGGATAGTAGGAAATGTGGGTGCCAGGAGGGGGCTCTGGCTGTAAATACTGCATTGTTCCTAGAATCTGATGAGCCCCTTTGTGACCCAGGATGGGATCCTAGAACCCTAAATACTAGTTACATGGGTGGAATCTTGTGGTGGGCAGAATACCCTCGTGGAATTTTTTGTATCTTCCATAGGGTTGGAAAGATGGAAATTGTAATAATTTCCAATACAATAAAGAAGTTTCTCTTATTCAAGGATTTTTTGAATTGTATGCATGTCTGTGAGATAAATTACGTGAAGGAACATGTGATTTAATGGACTGATTAAGGAAGCTGGTTGTATATGTTCTAATAAATGTACCGTAGATAGTTAAAAAACTAAAGATAATTGCATCATCAAAGGAAAGCAGGTGGGTGTGATCCTCAACGTGTCGGTCCAATGGTAGGATGGTCCTCTCGATCAGATGGGAGCTTTTCTAAATCGGCAATAGAAATAAGAAGATGATAAATTGACCCCAACTAGTTGTTAGGTAGAATCGATTTACATTTTTTAGGGGGCCAGAATGGGGATTTGCCGTATGGGCAAGAGGATTGATGTACCACACTCCCCTTCGTCTCCCATTCTCTTTGAACTAAGTGCAATGGAAAGTCCACTTCAGATCGAGCAATCCTGTAGAAGTGGAAACTCGAAATTGCTAACACTAGCTGGCTGTTAGGAGACTCGTCTGATTTTTATGAACACAAAAATTTAGGTCGATCCTAGTGGGTTCGACTGGAACTTTCTTGTTGCAAAGTAGACTTAGTAGGGCTTAAGTGACAAACCCCATGATGTTCCAAGGGAGTGTTGAGCGGCATCATTTTTGGAAAACCTACTGATGGACTACAAAAAGGTGCACCTTGGAATGAGCCTAGCGAACACCTCACAACAAGGCCTGAAAGGGTGAAACTCTAATATTAGCATGGATAGAGTTGTTATAAGCTAACTCAGCCAAGTGTAACCAAGAACCCCACACATGTTGGACATCATGACCTAAATGGCAAAGTTAGGTCTCTAAGCATTTATTAACCCTTTATGCCTTGCCATTAGTCTATGGATGATAGGTTGTAGAAGGAGCCAACTTAGTACCCATGGATCTAAATACCATTTGCCAAAAGTTACTCATGATCTTTGTATCCTTGTCATGCAGAATCACATGAAGTAATACATGTAATTCAAAGACATGCTCTATGAACTGACTAGCTACCTATGATGCAGTGAACTATATCTTTATGGGAAAAAAATGGGCTACCTTAGTGAGTCTATCCACCACCACATAGATGTTGTTCCAACCCTTTTTAGTCATAGCTAAGCCAATAATAAAATCCATGGTTATGTGCATTCACTTTCCTTCAAGAATGGGCAATGGCTACAATAAACCACCTGGCTTAAGAGTATTGTCCTTATTCTATTGGCATGGAATGTACTTCTAAAATAATCCTTCACATCTTTTCACAATCCATTTTAGTGAAAGTTTTTACCAATTTTATCATAGGTCTTAAACACAACAAAATGTCCAGCTATAGGTGAAAAATGGATTTCCTCTATAATTTTCAACTTAAAGGGAGAAGTAGAGGGAATAATGATTATGTCATTGAGCCAAATGAGGCATTCTTAAGTTGAAAATATGAGTTTTCATCCATTAATCCTTACTATAATTTTTGAAATATATGGCTGAGCTCTTCATCTAAAAGATACCATGGATGTCCTAGCCAAAAACCCCCAAGATCCCCCCCCCCCCGCCCCCCCTCTCTGCAATTTTTGGTACAAATCTTGTTGGTTAGCATGGCCTTCTCCTACCTCCTCAGCAACAACCATCATCAAGCTTTGCACCTATGGTCTTCAAGAAATAATTTGTGGAGACTTGCTCTGAGATTGGACCTCTTTCCTTTAGCATTTGGAGCTCCCATATCCTAAAAATCCTAATCACATTAGTGGATAGTTTTGGGCAGCCATGGATTCTTCAATCAGGATTATTCCAACTGAAGGGCTTTAGCTCTTTGACCCTAGGATGACCACTCTCCTACAAGCTCTCTTGATCATTGAAGCATTAGAGGATGAATTTGAACGATTAGCCCAAGGATGGAGAGGATCTCTTCATGGGCAACCCTGGCCACTTCTCAAAGCTTCAAATTTCTTCAAGAAGCATCATAAATTGAACCTTGATCCCCACTATCTTGTGATCACATTGGATCAAGCATTGAAGTTTTGGAGCCTATTGACAATCAAGAAGCTCATGCATGCATTGTAGAGCATTATGGAGCATGAATTTGGGAAGTAAAGTCCATCCATCGATCATGGGAGAGCTATTGGAGCTTCTTGAAGTGTGATTTGCATCTGACTTGTGAAGGCCACCTACATCAAGCTTACTACAAGGTACTCATTTCATTCTCAATATCTCTTAATCATTTCCACTTTCTGAGCTGAATCCAATTGTTGGAGAGACCTAAGGATTGAATCTTACCTTGAAATTAGAGTTTTCCATGAAATGAATGCTACCCAAGTGAAATTAGTAGTTTGATTACCCTTATCATTGCATGAGGAAATTTTGATCATTTGGTTGATGCTTACCCCTAACACTCCCTTATGGTGTGTTTATTGATTTGATCTTAAACGAAATTGTTAAGCCATTATAAAATGGTAAGTTGGCATCCAGTGAGTCACTAGATTTCCAAGGTAAGCTCCTCTCCCACCCAAACCATTGTCCATTCCATGCACTTCTTGAAAAGGTCCAACATTTCTTTTCTTACATATGCATTTCATACTAGTTGATTAATTAAACATGTGTGCCACATATTTTTCAGCCAAGGAAAAAGGCCAATGCTAGGTGAGGTGGTAAGCCAAAAGAGAGATGACCATCCCTTACCACTTATGACTCTGAAGGGATGCACTACCTAGCCCTCAAGGAACTTTATTCACCTCTCAATGATTTGAATCCCAATACTTGTGTGCAACTGTAGATATACTCAATGGTTACACCATTTTGGATGAAAGATACCTAAATATTGAGGCACATGCATTGACCAAGGCATCTATGTATGGCACTTGACATGTATGTAGTCAATGCGAGATGTATGGCACTGAGGCTTTCATATGCAATGCTCGGAGAGTAAATTGATGCTTGGATGGATTTGGGATCATGTTCAATATTTTATGTATGTTGGATACCATGATGCTTAGGCTTTCAACCCATAAGCCACTCAAATAATGAGAAATTGGGCATGGTCAAGCAGTGCACTAGTTGTAGAAATTTTGGGACAGTCATAGAAAGCTTACTAAAAAAATTTCTCTATTGAATTTGGGAAGGAATCCTATATTCCACCTTGAAAAGGGTATTGTACCCTTTGATTTGAATCACAAATCTCCCCAATTAGAGCTACAGTCTAGGAGATATCATCATTTCTGTGTGCACAAATGTTACTGTGGACAAGGTGCAAATCGCCCGCTCCGAGATGTCATAGAGATTTCATTGCAAAATATTTTGAAGAGGACATCATCCTCTTTGGTTGAAATCCAATAAAAGTTACATATCAAAAGTTACATTTAATATATTGATAGTGGGTCTAGTGGACCACACTAAGATGACATGGCACAAAAGCAAAGGCAAGGCCCAAGACAAGATCCAAAGGGAGATGAGGGACTCTAGGGCATCAACCAATGATGAAACAAGCTCAAACCAAGATTATAACGGTGACATGCAAGAAGAAGTACTTGATACAAACCCTTACAGTATGCTCAATCACACTTAATAACCATGGAGTGACACAATGACATGGTTGCCAACCATTGTCACATGCTCTCTAAGATTGACCTAGTAATTGAGAAAATGGCCCTCTCCAACTCTAGGACTCAATAGACATTGGAGAAACTCACCACTCTTGTAGCCTAGTTAGCCACCATATTGGTGCAGGAGAAGGTGAACAAGTCCAAGTGCAAAGCAAGATAGCCTCCACCATTGGAGCTAGTTACATGGCATGCAACATATCCTCAGAGCTAAGGGTATCCCACCTAGCACTTATGAGGTTGGTGAGCCCTCCTACATGAAAGAGGAGCCTCTTTTGAGCTCCCCCATCATCCATGTAGCCAACTCTCTAGTGAGGCCCCTGCCCACCATTGGTAGAAATTCTCCTACTCTCCTTAGGAGCCCCATTGGCACTTATATGGCTCCGTCCAATCATGGACATCATGGTATTAATGTATAGCATGGCAATAATGGGTAGCATGGAATTCCTAGGCAACATAGAGTAAATGCACAACATGGTATACATGGCCACCAGCATGATATGTATGGATAGCAAGGTTTGTAAAATATTACACGGCGCAGCGAACAGAATCTGAGAAAGAGATAGAGAGTACACAACAGATAAGAGGAGAATCAGTAAATTCTTTAACTCCAAACAACTGATACAAAGATGGCTCTGTCCACCCGTGCGCTTCCACTGTGTGAAGCTTAGATGGCGATCTAGACAGAAGATAGGTGAAGAGCTTAAGGCTAGCTGGAACAACAACTCTGACTGGGTGAAACATGAGTGAGAGATGGAAACGAAGGGGTTTAGCTTTTATAGCCCGCGAAGGTCGTTAGGTCGGCCTGCTGACCGACCTACCATATGAGCCTCCACTAGTCGGCCAGGGAATATTCCCTTTACCATCGGGCCGGGGGCGCTGCCCCCGGACCCCCGCCAGGGGGGCCGCTGGCCCCCCTGGGACCCCCCAGCCAGGGGCCGCTTCCGCGGCCCCCGGACCCCACAATAGGGGCCCCTTTTAACTCCCTTACACCGCAACTCGATGCAATGCGCCTCGAGTTGCTACCAGCTTAACCACTCCGTCTAATCCAAAGATTAGACCCACAACAGTCACCTTTTTGCCATCCGGTCACATAGACCTCATCTGATATACAAGTCAGGACTCAACCAATGTCCGGGCTCACATTTGGCTTCTCCTCATAATGGGGGCCTTACAACTTTGAGCACCATGGATCATTGGTAGCACCTAATGAGGGTGGGGCATTGATCATATCTAACACCCCCCCTCAATGTCCACCCATAGGTGAACTATCTCCTAGGCCCAATGCCGAGTCTTTGAAGATGAACTTGAAGCAGATCCTTCGTAAGTGCTTTGGTGAAGATATCTGCTCCATTCTCCTCTGTTGGACAGTAGACCAGTTCCGATATCCCATCCTCCATCAAATCACGCACATAGTGATAGTGGATCTCTATATGTTTGGTGCGTGCATGAAACACTGGATTTTTGGCAATGGTGATGCAACGCTGATTGTCACATCTCAGCACAGTTGGTTCTTCATCCTGCACTCCCATATGCCATAGAATCCTTCTCAACCATACGGCCTCACATGCAGCAAAACAAGCTGCCTTGTACTCTGCTTCGGTAGAAGACAATGCCACTGTTGGTTGCTTCTTACTAATCCAAGAGAAAATTCCTGAACCCAAACAGAAACAATAACCAGAAACTGACTTCCTGGAATCAATGTCTCCTGCCCAATCTGAGTCACAGTTCCCCACAAGAGAAGTTTCGAAACTGTATGTGATACCATAGTCAAGAGTTTTCTTCAAGTATCTGAGCACCCGCATCCCAGCCTTCCAATGACTCTCATGAGGTTTGTTTGAGAACCTGCTCAAAACACCAACAGCAAAACTGATATCTGGTCTGGTGTTACACAAGTAGATCAGACTGCCGACCAACCTCCTATACCTCCCAATGTCTGCTAATGCTGATGTATCCTCGACGGATAACTTTGCATTCACCTCCATAGGTGTAGCTATCTCCTTGCACTCGGTCATGCCAAATGCCTTCAAGATCTCCCATGCATACTTCTTCTGAGAGATGAAGATCTTTCCTGGCTCTTGCCAGACTTCAATCCCCAAACAATAGTGCAGCAAGCCTAAGTCTGTCATTTCAAACTCAGAGCTCAAAGCCTTTCGAGTTTGGTTGATCATATCTTCATAGTCACCTGTAATAAGGAGGTCGTCCACATATATGACAATCACTACAGACTTTTTACCATCCCTGTAAACATACAAGTTAGCATCTGAGGCACATCTTTTGAAGTTTAGGTTTAAAAAGAACCTATCTATTCGCTGGTACCATGCTCTGGGGGCTTGTTTCAGCCCATACAATGCCTTCTTCAGTTTACACACTTTGTTCTCAGAATGGGGGGCCTCAAACCCTGGTGGCTGAGCCACGTACACCTCATCCTTGAGGTCACCATTTAAGAACAGTGACTTAACATCCATTTGGTACACTGGCCACTTCTTGTGGGCAGCCACTGCAAGTACTGTGCGAATAGTGGTCATTCTGGCAGTTGGGGAAAATGACTCTTGAAAATCAAACCCTTCAACTTGTGAAAATCCTTGGGCAACCAGTCTAGCTTTGTACTTTTCTAAGGTACCATCAGCCTTGTACTTTACCTTCCAGATCCACTTGGTGCCAATAACCTTCCGCTTTGCTGGTCGATCCACTAGCTCCCAAGTGTCATTCTTCATTATGCTGTCATACTCCGCCTGCATAGCATCCTTCCATGATGGATCTGCAAGTGCTTCTTCTAAGTCAGTGGGCTCCTTTACTTCTCTCATGGCCATATTGACTATGTGAGCAGAAGCCCTTCTTTGCTCCCCTATTCTCTGAGACCTCCTTGGTCCGTCTGCCTTCTCCTCAACAGATGCAGGCATAGGATTATTGTGGTCATACAGCTGCTTCACCCAACGCGGCAATGGCTTTTCTGGTGGGGTGATGTCAGGTTGGTGAACTTTTTCCTCATCATCTGAAGATGATGCTTCCTCCTCCTTAAGGATAGGGATAGCTCTCGGGACAGGTTCATAATGGACTACTTCTTCGCTTGATGATAAAGTGGAAGAACTTGCCTTCTCCTCCTCCACTGTATGCAGCTCCTCCTTGAACACCACATCACGACTCGCGATGATCTTCTTTGCCTCTTGGTCATATAACTTGTAAGCCTTCTGCTCATCACTATAACCCAAGAAGATACATTTTCTGCTTTTTGGTTGTAACTTGTCTCTCTTCTCATCTGGAACATGTGCATAACATTCACATCCAAAAATTCTGAAATGTGAAACAGATGGTTTCTTACCAGTGTAAGCCTCATGAGGTGTTTTTCCCTTGAGAGCCTTTGTGTAGCTCCGATTTAGAATGTAGACTGCAGTATTAACAGCTTCAGCCCAAAAATGGTTAGGCAATCCCTTGCCCTTTAGCATGCATCTTGCCATCTCCACAATGGTACGATTCCTGCGTTCCACAACACCATTCTGTTGAGGTGTGTGAGGCGTCGTCAATTGACACTTGATCCCTTTGCTCTTGCAAAAGCCTTCAAACTCCTTTGAGTTGAACTCACCACCACCATCTGTTCTAAATTTCTTCACACTTTTCCCTGTTTCATTCTCAACAAGTATTAGCCATTCTTTAAACTTACCAAAAGCTTGAGCCTTATCACGAAGGAAGTACACCCACATCTTCCTACTGTAGTCGTCGACAATCAACATAAAATAAGAAGATCCCCCCAAGGCCTGTGTAGGCATCTTACCACACAAGTCAGCATGCACCAACTCTAGAGGAGCCTGTGCTCTATTCTTGCTTTCTTGTGGAAATGCCTTTCTCTGTTGCTTGCCCATCATACAAGCTTCACATGGTTCCTTCAATTCAGTTATTGTAGGTAGGTGAGCAACCATACCTTGCTTTTGCATCTCCTTCAATACTGCAAATCCAATGTGTCCAAACCTTTCATGCCAAAGCTTACTTGTGCCCACTCCAGCGGTGGCTGTAAGAGCACTTAGCTCATACAGGTTGTTCCTTCTTTCTCCTTTGCCAACAATTGTGCCAGCACTATCAATAATTTCTGCACCTGTCTTCTTGAACCTCACTTCATGACCAAGATCAGTTATGGCAGCAACTGATAAGAGATTTCTCCTGATTTTGGGAACATACAACACATTTGAAAGCTTTTTGACTTCACCATTTGCAGCAACAAAAGAAATAGTACCTGTGCCTGCAGCAGGGCATTTAGCATCATTTCCAACCGTCACAGTGATGGATTCTTGTAGAGGCTGCATAGAACTGTATAGACCTTTCTTGTTGGTCATGTGACGGGAGGCCCCACTATCCAACACCCATGAGTCAGTGGTAGATTCTTCTTGTGCTGAGGAGCACACTTCCTCAATGGTCGCCATGAATAATTCCAACTCTGCTTCAGCCGTATTGGCTGTCTCTTTCCCTTTACTTTTAAGGGTACCATTCTTTTCATCTGCCTTCTTGACACGACAATCTGCAATTGCATGTCCTTTCTTCTTGCAGTAGAAGCACTCTCCTTGAAACTTCTTCTTGCCGCCCTTCTTCTTTTTGTCACCATCATTTTTGGTGGAGGAGACACCTTTGCCTTTTGCATTGGCAGAGAATGCAGCATCTCCATTGTTGCTTCCTTCTCGAGCTTTCAGCCTCAACTCCTCCTCCATTAATAATGCACAAAACTCCTCAAAAGTCAAAGCTTGAGGTCTCACCTGAGTATTAAGGGCAGTTACTAGTCCATCAAACTTTTGTGGACAAATCCGAAGACGCCTTCGAGCTAGCTCTTCGCTAGTCTTTTGTATCCCAGCGCCAGCCATCTGGTCGCGCAGATTCTTAATCCGAGTGATGAATGCTTCAACCGTCTCTCCTTCAGCAAACTTCTCCGCTGCTAGTTGATTCTCCAAGTTTTGAATCCTTGTTTGGTTTCGTGTTTCATACTGACTCCTTAGCACATTCCAAGCCTCTGACGCTTTGGTTGTATGCTGAATCAAAGTCAAAACACTGTCAGAACAGCTTGTAACTAAGGCACACAATGCATCTGCATTCCTTCGTTTCCAAGCTCGTAGAAGATTTGCATTCAGAGGAATCATCACACTAGGATTTGATGGGTCGGGGGTAGGCTGTGGTTTTGCGTCAGTCCCCAGCACAGTCTCCAGAAGCTCATAAGAATCAAGGATAGTTGTAATTTTGAACTTCCACAGGGTGTAGTTTGTACCATCTAACTTGCCTTCGCTGAAGGTTGGTGGACGAATCCTCAGTGTTTGAATAGCCGGTACAGCAACACCACCTCCTGCACCGCTTCCGGAAGTCGACATAGTTTCTCTTTTCTGTTGAAGCCTTTGCCTCTTGCACGCTCTCCGATCTCTAGAGCCCCCTGGGCTCTGATACCATGTAAAATATTACACGGCGCAGCGAATAGAATCTGAGAAAGAGATAGAGAGTACACAACAGATAAGAGGAGAATCAGTAAATTCTTTAACTCCAAACAACTGATACAAAGATGGCTCTGTCCACCCGTGCGCTTCCACTGTGTGAAGCTTAGATGGCGATCTAGACAGAAGATAGGTGAAGAGCTTAAGGCTAGCTGGAACAACAACTCTGACTGGGTGAAAGATGAGTGAGAGATGGAAACGAAGGGGTTTAGTTTTTATAGCCCGCGAAGGTCGTTAGGTCGGCCTGACCTACCATATGAGCCTCCACTAGTCGGCCATGGAATATTCCCTGGGGCCCCTTTTAACTCCCTTACACCGCAACTCGATGCAATGCGCCTCGAGTTGCTACCAGCTTAACCACTCCGTCTAATCCAAAGATTAGACCCACAACAGTCACCTTTTTGCCATCCGGTCACATAGACCTCATCTGATATACAAGTCAGGACTCAACCAATGTCTGGGCTCACATTTGGCTTCTCCTCATAATGGGGGCCTTACAACTTTGAGCACCATGGATCATTGGTAGCACCTAATGAGGGTGGGGCATTGATCATATCTAACAAGGTTTTCATGGGCAACAAGGTCCCAATGACCTTTGTGATAAGATCATTCTTACCAAGTACAATGGGCAATAACCATCCCCATCAAACTTGGAAGAATGGACTTCCAAATTATAGTCACACTTCAACATCTATCCACGCACTGATGATCAAAAAATTATCTATACTTCTCTCCATTTAGAAGGGTTTCCCTACACATGGTGGTGCTATATCAGTAGAGAGGATAATCTATTCATTGATTGGGAGGACTTCAAGATACACATAGTTCAAGTATTTGTATCCCTCGAGGAAAAGGAGTGGTTGACAAGACGATGATACCAACTTGACCAATGTAATCACATAATAAGGAAATACACAAATCACTTTATGAACTTGATCGTGTATATTGAGGGCATAAATGATGATGCCAAATTGCACAAGTACATCTACAGGGGGTTAGAGCCAAGCTTATCTCTAGTCATTTCTTTACATTGTAAGATATTTTCATAAATGATTCAACACTTTATCATGCATAGTATCAGAACAATTTTTCTTCATTCCACTCCCATACATAACCTTAATTCAACAAACACTCATCCCATCAATTTCATGCAAGGATATATAAAGTTTTGTATTGATGAACTTGAACTAAGGCTCATCAGACAAGATTCTTAAGAGGGCATCATAGGCTTCTCATGCTCAACTCAATGAAACAAGACCCATTACAATTAGCCCAAGAGAAGTAAAAGAAGAAGCATAGAGAAGCACCTAGAGCCCCTTGCAAGTCATGGGCTTGACATGCTTCTATGCTTGCAAGAATAGTGAGATCAAAGTGTGGTCGAAGGACCACCCTCTAGCTTGGTACTACCCAACCTTAAGGGTATTGCTACTTACCAAGACTTAGTAGTTGAACTAACTGAGCTCAAGTCTTATATCTATGGCTTGCCCTTCTTGTCTTTCTTTATGCGATGACAAGGATTGATGGAAGAACCCATAAGGTGATGAAACTTGCTATCAAGCTTTCAAATAAAAGATCTCTCCTCCTCTCCTTCTTTCTATCTTATTTCTCTCTCTCACTTTCTTTCTACCTCTCTCTCACTCCCTATCTTCTCTCTCCCTTGATCATTCTCTTTCTTTCTTTCTACCTCTCCCTTTCAATCTCTATCTCTACCTTTCTCTCTTTCTTCTTATTCCTCTCTCTCTCTCTCTCTCTCTCTCTCTCTCTCTCTCTCTCTCTCTCTCTCTCTCTCTCTCTCTCTCTCTCTCTCTCTCTCTCTCTCTCTCTCTCTCTCTCTCTCTGTGTGTGTCTAAAACAAATCACCCACAAAAGGACTATCGTTAAGGATAATGTATTAAGGCTTTTATAGCCTCACAAAGGGTTAATAATAATCCCTCTCCCTTCGTTATTCTTAATGGATTGTCCATCAATTTACTATTTACATGGCGGGGGTGGCGAGTCATCATATAGTGCTTGAGTGTCTAGGGGAAGATGACAACTCACAATTGCATAGTGATACGAGGGCGATAGTAGTTGGGGGTGGCAGCATGACTAACGGCGGTGGCTCAGATGGCAACAACATCAGCTGCAAACTGGACTCAATTCCCTCTCACCAAGTAAATTGAAAGCCTCTTTCGCTCCTACACAAAATGGAGATTCATTGGATGATGTGAACCGGGGTGACATACTTACAAGTTCTACTAATAGACACATCGAAATAAGCTAGTAAACTTGAGATTCTAGATCCTAAGCCAAAAGCTACCGAAGTCCCTCCTACTAACCCACCTCACCAATCAAACAAGTTTGGCTGAATGACCCCCAAGTTGCTCTTAATGAGGTTGCCCAAACTCACCTTCAAGCTAGCCGCACTAAGCCTAATCCTCTTGCTAAGCCTACCCTCATTTGCCAATGTCTTCATAGTATGGCTACTGAGCTGGCCAAACACGACCATTCTCTCTAAATGGAGAAGTTGCTCCAACTTGGCCCTATTCTTTTTACATTTGCCAAACTATTTGCTATGATAGATATGGGTCTTGTCATTATTGTTATGATCAACTTGCTTCAAAATGGCCATCCACTTGGGGAGGGAATGATCCTCTCTCTTGAAAAATTAGTCTTATCTAAAATAAGTTTTCAAAATATTTTCACAAGAATAGTTGCAATTGTCATACTGCTTATTCCCTCTTATGCTTCTATTACCAAGAGTAGTGTGACTAGTTAGAAATTGAGAAGCTTAAGAGAACTATAAATCCTCTATCTCATTCTTGCTAAAGTAGTATACACATCAGCTTGATTCTTACTTTGGTATTCATCTCATGACAATGGCTAAACAACAACTTGCTAACATGCAAGTTGATCCTACCTATCATGTCTGCACCTCTCTTTGACGCATCTTTCGTGCTAGGAGTCTAGAATTACCATCCATGCTACAACATCACACATTGATTGATAAGATTTTGATTGAAGAGGAATTGCATATTGCTAGTCACTTTACATTTATTAGTCCTACATTAGGACCATTACTTCTCCAAAGCTCATTCATCAATTATCCCAACATTCCCTATCTACCTTTTCTATGAGTGCCATGGGACACAGATGCATTTTGAAGGGGGATAATATTTAGGAAATGTGGAAGGAAACATCAAAGAAGGCTAAAGTATGTGAAATCACAAGTATTTGTATTTTTTTTAGGACTATTATTTTTTGGAGCCGCTATATATAATGTTTGGGCACTTTGGTATGTCATGGATACATTATTATCATGGTTGCATTATTTTGTGAGAGGCAAGCTCATTACACCCTTATTGCATTATGTCTTATTGTTGTATTTATTGTATCCACAGCTGTTGTGTGGGTTGCACACATGAAAATGTAATTGCAATAGCATGAGCTAGGTCCAACTAGGCTAAGATACAAGCATGCTTCAATTAATGACTAAACTAGATCCCTCAAAGTGGACAAGACGCCAAAGAGAAGGTGCACATCCTAACTCCTAAGGATGCAAACCCTAAAACACAAAAAAGTATAAACCCTAAAATCCAAACGGAGAATTTTGGTCCATATAAGGGTGTGAGGTCTTAGTTGTATTTACCCTTTTGATGCATCCATACTACAAAAGCTTTGTCAATGTAACTATTGAGTAACAATTCACTTTCTCAATTCTATCATCTTCTCTCCATTGTTGAGAGTGAGGAAAAGAGAGAATGAGAGGTGTGTTGAGTGAGAAACTTTGGATAGCAAATCTCTATGTCATCTTCTTGATGTTCTTCTTCTTCTTCTCTATTAGCTTCTCTTATCATTAGTATACTTAGTGGTGGATGCAAAGTAGCGATGGCATCAAATCATGTTCTTGGGTCATGGAATCAACATTGAGTATAATGCATGAAGATAATTTGGTGAGTTCCCTACAACTTGAAGCCCATATCATGTTCTTGCTTTTGAGTTGGAGAGAAGGATACATGGTTAGTTGGAGCAGAGTGTTGAGAAGACAAGGTGAAAGAGTATCACTAATGTGACTTGCAACTTCTTAAGAAATGTAAGTATGTCTAATGTCCAGATTGTTGTTCGTTTAGCCCAAAAAATGGCTTTATTGTTAATGCAATTTAGATGGGGGATTTTAAGCCTCTCTCTCTCTCTCTCTCTCTCTCTCTGGCTTAAATTGAGGTAGCCTATTGGTTCAAATGGGAGATAGGCTAGTTGCAAATCACCTTTCCTCCCTCATGGCATGATGATAGTAGCTTGGTTTAGGTAAAGGAAGCCCATGGATTGAGTTGGTAGGATAGAAACAAGTCATCTTAGTGGTGCTATGGAAGGTTGTAGCTATACCCCTTACTATCTTGTCCCTCTCTTTTTCACTTATAATGCCCTATCTTTAATCTAGGCCTTCACAAGAATATGCCCAATATTTAATCAAGGCATTGGCAAGAACTTGCCTAAGGATTTTGAATTACAAGAATAAGAGTTTCCTAGCCTACATGGTATTTTAGTTAGTACATGTAAACTTGTGAGACATTAAATTTTACATGCATGTAAAGGACTAGGAAAATTTAGTATCGAGAAAAAATATAATATTAGTCACACTGACTAGGTATAATATATAAGAGACTTCTATTTTCTTTCATCATTCATTAATAATCAAGAAAGTCTCTTCATCTCACCTTCTCTTATAGCTTTCATGGCTTCTCTCTCTTTCTTTCTCCATTTCTAGTTTTCTCTCTTCTCATCAATCTTTCTTTATCATCTTTTCTCTCTCATCTCCACTCTTCTCTCTCCTCTCAAATCCCATTCATCACAAGCACAGATCTTTGGTCCCATTCTAGTCCACATTTCAACCATATCTTTCCTATTTTTTTAGTCAGATAATCCATGGCCACTCAGGTACAACAAGTACAAATCTTTTAGGTAGTTGTGTAGTGATCAATGGTCCTTTAAATAATGAAGATAGGCCTCATTGAAGGTTTTCATGGGAGATGCTATAGACTGGTTTAAAAAGTAGGTTATCATCAAATTTCATGTCATCTTAAGGTATTTTTGTCAAAAGGGAGGTCACATGAGTTAGCAGTTGTCTAAAGTCCTAGTTTTTTTTTTGGAAAAAGTCTCTACCTTATTTTTAAAGCTTTTTCCCAAGATTTCATGGTGGATAGCACTTCAATCTCTCTTCCTGCTCCAAAGTTACCATCTCTTCATCTCTAACAAGAATTCCTTGGACAATGTCAACAAGTAGAGAAAATATGTCATGGAGCTTTTCATGGGAAAAGATTGGCCAAAATGCCACATTTTGCAGCAAAATATGCACTAAACAATAGGGCATTATCCTTCAGCTTCAACCTTGGCCACTCTAATTCAAGATTCTTCAAGCATCCCTTTTGAACTTCCAACTATTCCTCTTCAATATTGAGCTCTCTTTCTACACTTCTTGTTGATTACTTCATAAAAACCCTAATGAATAGTAAGCAACCATTAAAGCTTCTTCAAGCTTTCAGTATCTAAAGTATTTTACTCTATCTTGGCTTGGAGAATAGTGTATAGCCCTAATACTCCAACATTAAAGCAAGATTCCAACCATTGAAGCTCATGGACCATCAAGAAGTCATTACGAATCAATATTTGGTGATTCTTGATTTCAAGGCTTATTTATTCATCAATAAGTAGTCCATATTGCTCAAGGCTCTTCAATCTTGAAATTCCATTGGTTTAAGTAATGAAAATGGTACATTGCTAGGACATTGGAGCTCTTGGAGCATTTGGGGAGTTATTTTGGACATACATGGCTAACGATTGATTTATTTTTTATTCATCAAGATTTAAGATTCAAGTGAAGAGGTAATTTAATACATCTATCTCTGAATATATCTATAATTCCACTTATTATAGCCAACATCCACTTAATGATGAGAGATTACTCTATTTATAAGTTTGAATACAATGCTTTATCTCAAAAGTGCCTCTTCAATAATGTTTAGAATCTCATAGAGAAATTATTAGTCTCTTTTCATTACAATCAAGTTTCCATTTCAAACATTTTTTATGGATTGCATAGCCTTGATCTTGTGCTTGGATTCTTTGTTGTTCCTAAAAGAAAAGGGTAAGCTAAAGCAATCATTGAGTCATTGAATTGCAAGGGTAAGCTAGGTTGAGATACCCACGAGGAAAAAGTGAATGTCTAGTACAATGTGATACAAAAGAGAGATGACCCTTGCTCATTTTTAGGATCTCAAAGGGATGCACAACCTAGCTTGAGGAGGAAATTTGCACACTCCTCAAGTCTTGATGCCCATGTAGGGAGCTATGAATGTTGCTTTATCCCTCAAATAGGTACAATAAGAGGAGCATTGAAGGTGCAAGCTAAAATAAAGAGGCATGACATTTTTTGATCAATGCAAAGAGTTTAATGGATATCACAAGCTTGAGATAATAGGTTACAAGTGGTTACAAGAGAAATAGGACATTCTAGGCCTTTCCTAGGTGTTTTCCAAGCATTGCAAGGTCTTGCATAATATTTTTGCATGCATATAAGTTTATTTTGCAAGTCATACAAGGTTGCCTTCAGATGTACATGTTCTACAATGATTAATACAAAGTTTAAAAACCTTATAGAGGGCCTATATGTGGTTTTATCTTTGAAATAAGGCTATTACAAGTCGTTGGAATTTTTTGAATAGCCATATAAAAATATTCCTAAAATATTCTAATTTGAGTCTGATGATACATTCAATAGCTTAACTTGAAGAGCACTTGACTTTGATTTTAATTATAAAGTATGTTGCTTGTATACGGAGATCAAAAGATATAGCCATTTTTGTGATAGCAAGTCAATTTAAACAACACTCAAAATGGCAAGAAACAAGGGCAAGACTAAGTCTAATAATGATGTTCAGCACAACAATCAAAGATTCTAGAGATTCTATGGCTAAGAATCCATAAGAGGAATATAATGAGAAGTCTTAAGAATATGGAACATACAGTGCACTTAATGCCACTTTGTGCAATAATGATATATGACATTCAATTAGGCATCTTGAATTAATGCACAAGATTACCAAATAGTGAAATAATAGCTTATTCAAGTGCACAAACCAAAGAGACAATCAATCATATGGCCCAATCCACAATGGACTCTTTGGATAAGCTAACAGCTCAAATCTCACAACTTATGATAGTGCAAATGTCTGATAAAGAGAGTAGGGATAAAATTGAAGCAAGATAGTCATTTCAGCCTTTAAATTTGAATTTTCAACCAAGTATGATGAGGGATAGTCATATCTTTAAATGTCACTAGAGATATTACTTATAGTGAGATTGGAGCTTCAACATAATACAAAATTAATCTAGCCTTTTTCTAGCTCTCACCTTGCTCTCCTTTCTTTTTTAGAAGCCATCTTCACTTTTTATTTATAGCAAGTTTTATTTTTTGTAACTACTACTTTTGGTAGTTATTATTTAACATTTAGATATGTGATTAGTTAAAGATTAAGATATATGGTTTTGAAAATTTTCTAGTTTAGACTTGACTGAGAGTGATGTTAAAAACAAATTGTAAGTATGAAAATGCATAGCCCAATTTGCTAGCACATTGACCTATTGATCCATGTTCAATTCATAGCTTTTATTGTCTTACATGATTATGTAGAGAGTAGGGGTTAAATGCTAGAGACCTTTTGGTCTTCATCTTTAATATCAATTATAATTCAAGTCATTCTCAAAATTTGATAAAAATCAACTATGTGACTCATGATGACATAGAAATGATTTAGAAAGGATATCATGACAAGTGCTATGATGGGTATTAGATGTCACTTGTAATTGAAGATTGACTTAAGAGCTAACATACATCCACATGCCATGCACTCGATAGGATTCCAAGCAATTTTCACAGAAAACACTAAGATGATATAAGTGTCATCAACATTAACAATATTCTAGTTATAAGTAAGCCCATAACTTAACATATAAAGCCTTCTCTCAAAATAATTCAATGTTGTTTTTCAACTTATAACAATTCTTATGACACTGAATCTCAATTTTTAGTGAACTCTAATTTCAAGGCACTCTTCCTAAAGAATCAAATTCCATCAATACAAGATGAGGTTGCCCTTTCCTTCATGGCCCATCCAAATTGTGCGCATACCATTTAAAGGTCATATAAGTTACATTGTAGGAACTAATAGCCAACAAGACATCATCTTTTCCTAATGGAAATTAGAATTCTATTCCCATCTTATCCCATGTATAAATTTGTAAAGCAATGGAAAAGTCTATTTCCTTGTACTTGATTTTTATTAAAGACTCTAACAAAGAGTCTAGAATTGAAGAGTCCATCTCAGATATGATTGAGGGAAGAATGAGTTTTTTAAAGGAGTATGAAGATTATTTTATAGACACTTTACGTGACAAGTTACCACTAGAGAGGAAAAAATATCATCACATTGATCTCATTCATAGGAGCTCACATCCAAATAGGACACCCTATCGTGTGAGTCCAACACAACAAGAGGAGATCATGAAGTAAGTGAATGAGCTCTAAGAGAAGGGTCTAATAAGACCCAGTTCCTCACCTTTTTGCTCGCCAGTCCTCTTAGTGCAGAAGAAAGATGGATCTTGGAACGTGTGTGGACTATAGCGCCCTTAACAAAATTACAATTCGGAATAGGTTTCCCATTCCAAGAATTGATGATATCTTAAATAGATTGGATGGATCCAAAGTATTCAGCCAGATTGACTTGAAGAGTGTCTACCATGAGATAAGGATTGCTTCTCAAGATATTCATAAAATAACATTCACGACAACTTTTGGTTTGTATGAGTTTCTTGTGCTACCATTTGGTCTCACTTATTCTCTTGCAACCTTTAATAGAATGATGGAAAGAATCTTTAGTGGACATCGGAAGTTTACAAGTACTTTCTTTGATGATATATTGGTCCATTCAAAAGGTGAAGAAGAGTATAAGAAGCACTTGAAAATAGTGTTTCAAAAACTCCGCAAACGCAGACTTTATGTTAATGGCAAAAAGAGTGAATTTTTCCTAGAAGAGATTTGCTACTTCGGCCATATTGTATCTAAAGATGGAATCCGAATGGATCCAAAAAAAGTCAAGGCTATTGTGGAATGGCCAAAATTGACTAGTATTCATGAAGTTCGAAGTTTCTTGGGATTATTCTTTTATTTCAGGAGATTCATTAAATGTTTTGTAGTGGTTGTTGGACCATTGCATGATTTAACCAAGAAATCTATAGCATTCCAATGGACCAAACTAGAGAAGAAAGCTTTTGAAGCTCTATAGTTCTATATCAGCAAAGGACCTATTTTGATTATACCTAATTTGTCAAGACCTTTCTTTTTGGAATGTGATGCTTCAGGAGACTACATTGGTGTAGTCTTAAACCAAGAAGGATATGCGGTTACTTATGCAAGCAGAAGGTTGCAAAATGCAGAAAGAAATGCTACTACTTATGAAAATGAATTAATGGCCATCATTCAAGCTTTAAAAGATTGGAGATACTATCTTTTACGTGGAGATATTCTCATCAAGACAGACCATGACGATTTGAGACATTTTCTCAACCAACCAAAGATTTGTGAAAAGCATATTTGATGGGCCAATTATTTAGCTCAATTTAACTTTCAAATACTGCATATTCCTGGAAAGCAAAACAAGGTAGCTGATGCCCTGTCAAGAAAACCTCAAATTCATCTAGTATCCATGATTCATCATAGAAATTTCACTAGTATGAGGAAAATGTATGCTTTTGATAAAGATTATAAAATCATCTGGAAGAATTTACAACTTGGTAAAAGGTTAAACTCTTATGTTATTCAAGATGGGTTTCTTATGATGGAGAATAAATTATATACTGAAGATTTCAGGCCTAAAGTAATGGAATAATGTCATGTAGCATCTTACATGGCTTATTGTGGTATTTTGGCCAGCCAAGTTACTTGAAATATATATTTTTTGGCCAAGTCTTCAAGGAGACATTGAGCAATTTATCAAAGAATGTCTTGTGTGCCAAACGATTAAGTTTGATCGCCAAAAGCTTGCAGGGCTTTTGCAATCATTACTAATTCTAAGCCAACCTTGGAAAAGCATTGCTATGGATTTTATTTTTGGCTTGCCAAAATCAATGAATGGCAATGATGGCATATGGACTATTATTGATGTGTCTAGAAAAACATGCTCATTTTGTTCCAGTCAAGAAGACTATCAAGTCTCAACATATGGCAAGAATATTTATTCAATAAATCTTGAAGTATCATGGGTTACCACATTTCATTGTGGATAATAGAGATCCACAAACTACTAGTCTCTTTTGGCAAGCTCTTTTTGAAAATTTGGGTTCAAAGCTCACATTTTCTTTTTCTTATCATCCTCAAATAGATAGTCAAAGTGAGATAGCCAATGTCACAATATTGGATATGTTGAACTGCTATTGCTATGAAGCCAACCAACAATGGAAAAAGTATTTGCCTTTGGTAGAATATGCATATAATAACACAGTTCGTACTTCTACAAGTAAATCACTATTTGAGATCATATATGGAAAACCACTCTTATTACCTATTCTCGAAACCAAGGAAGAGATATTTCATGCTGATGAGTTCTGCATGATATGGATACAACATTTGCCCAAGTTAGATAAAGTATCCAAAGATCTCAAATTTAAAAAAAACAGTAAATAAGTATCAAAGGCAATTGATTTTACAAAAAGGAGATTGGATATGGCATTTGACAAAGCTTGTTTGAAAAGCTCTAACAAGCCTTCATCCCAAGTTATTAAGCTCACAGTAAGAAATAATGGGCCATTTCAAATTACTAAAAATATTAATGATGTTTGTTACATGTTACAACTTCCAAAGCCTTATGAAGGGCCTCCACCACTGGAACCCGTAATAGAGGATTCATCTAAAGTAGATGAACAAGAGGAGATACTTCAACGAGAGCAAATAGTATTTCATATAATCAGAAAATGAGGAAGAAATATTTCTAGAAACTTTCTTTTGAAATTTAAAATTTTCTCTCATTTAGTTTCTAAATGGATACCAAAATATTATTTTAAAGACTATCCAAAAATACTTGCAGCGTATGAAGAAGCTGTAGGATCAAAAATACTTCAAGAAATGTATTGGGGACAAGACAGTTTTCAAGAGGGAGAGATGTAATAAACATTTTGTATATAGTTCAGGCACTTGGTGCATGGTTTTGTTTCAATAAATTCCTCAAAAGGGGGAGGTCTCAACGTCGTATCGACTCTTCTCTCTCTCTCTCTCTCTCTCTCTCATATATATATATATATATATATATAGTAATTTTTCATAATAATAATTGATCAAGGTGGCTAAGTTCAAAGTATTATCATTCTCATGTCCTTCCCTACACTTACAAATGTAATTTGTGCCACTAACTCACTATCTTGTGTTCTCTAATATCACTTTTATTTTTCTAAGATCACTTGTCAAAAGAACCTTTGAATCTTTTATTTACAAGTTTTTATCACTACTTTTTTTATTATTGGAATGCACACTCAATGATTTCATGCTATCAATGAATGGTGTGTTGGATTTAAAAATTACATTGGATGTATTGTCTTTAGCAATGGGAGTAATCAAACGTAAACTTAAAGAGTAGTGTATGCATGTTAATCCCTTTCTTCATGTTTCCTTTTAACTACGTGTTTGACTTAGAAATAGAATTCTTCTATAAAATTGTATTATGGCATGGATCTTTTATGATGTTGGATAATGACATGCACTTTGATCCCTTACATATGTTATTGGTAAATGAATTTGATTAATTATCACAAAATAAAACCATAAAATTCATGATATTGTACGTATATATTTCTCCCTTACATAAAGGGGAGGAATGCATTTGTGAGCTATGGAGGAAATGTCTTTATGCATGCTTTTCAATTAGAAACTTAGGCATGCATTCACAATGAATTAACACAATTGAATTGAATGTACTCTAGATCATTAGGTTGTTTGCATTCTAACTTTGATTTCATGTGTCATCAATAATTTTTAAGCCATATTAATTTAAACAACATATATCTTTCTTTTGCATAAAGCATCTAGAACAACCTACTAATACTTCATTGTATTGAATCAAGAAACATCTAGAACAACCTTATAAGCACTTCATAGTATTGAATCAAGGAAAAAACTTTTACCCACTCCCCAACTTGTGTACCAAATAGGCTTGAGAACAACCATTCCATTAGCAAACATGTTATTCATCATCTTATTCTATGTACATTTATTGGTTGTGAGCCTAAGTCTGAGGCAAATTAAGACATTGGAAACTCTATCACTATCATAGTCTATCGGTTTATCTGGTGTGTCAATCTTGTCCATTTTAAGCACATTAGGTGGAGATTAGTGTTTCTTCACCATTTCATTTAGCATGTTTACACTATACAACAATCACTTTAGTGGAGTGCATTTGTCAATTTTCTATGTAGATAGCTAGGTGGTCATTTTCAGTGGAGTGCCATTCTTTTTTTCATCACATTGGCCTTTTCATGGTCTTGTTCCTATTTATAGGTGGCCCTAATCCATGACTCCACACATCCATCACATAATCCATCCATCATCATTCTCACTCACCTACCTCAGTCAAATTCCCATATTTTGTCATCAATCTTGTGCCCTCACTAACGCACCTCCAAAGCTTGCAAGGGTTGATTGTGTCTAGTCTTGTATCATTCTTTGGATACGTGTCATTATTTATTTATTTTGTGTTTTCATCTGCTTATTTCCTAACATAGTGTCAAAATCCCATTTACTGCAGTGTACTCTCCAAGAATAATAGATCATTTTGATCCTTTATCATGTCTTTTCAACTTGCAAATTGTCATAGCATTCCTAGGAGAAACATTTCATCAATCTACCAAGTCTCATTTATCCAATAGGGAAAGCTAATATCAAAGCACAAATAGGGCACAAATATTGGAGCAGGAAACATGTCATTTTTACTCTCTAGAGGCAATTGACATGAAAACATAGTAATGGTTGGATACATTGCCATCCATTCCATGAGATAACACCCATAAAAAACGCATCACCTTCTTACTTTTTTGTAGGTTTTTTTATGGATACACATGGCCAAAGCCAATACAATTGGAAAGATCAAGTGGAAAAGGACTCTAACTAGGCCCATGAGATCATCCATATAATGATTGAAACAATGAAAAGCCTGGCTTTGCCTACCATGATTGTGAGGATCATCACAAAATAATTGCTAAGAAGGGAAGGATTTATGTAAGGACCATGTCATCTAGATCGTGAGGATCATTGTGAAGACCCAAAAGATCATGATGGGGATTGAGATATAGGCCACAATTAGCCTCCCTCTCATCTATCATCCCTTCATCTTTCCCATATCTCTTTATCATCTACATGCTACTCTACAAATAGTAATCATGTCACCACATATTCAAGTGCATGTCCTGCCCCAACTTCTACAATAAATTGGGCCCTATGGTCATGCAAGTTCAAGTGTATTTTAGATTTGTGGGATTACCCTCCCTACTCCATTTCCTTAGTGGATCTACGTAAATGAGACTATATTGGATTCAGCAACCTTATGGGATTTTCTGAACTCTTGAGCATTCATTTCTCTTCATGAGCTACCGTGATTTAGTTCTTGTTCACATGTGATGCATTTGTAATGCTTTAGAGATCTAAAACCAATTGTCCTCTCTTTATCAAGTCAAGACTTTGAGATGAAGTGGTTATCCTCTCTTTATCTAGTCAAGACCAACAAGCTAACCCTCAAGATGAAACTACAATAGATTTCTATTGAAAATTCCCTAACCATGAAGGACCACATCATAGAGGTGGAGGAGATTCAATATAATCTTGTACTCCTCAATAAGTATCTTGCATTGGATGGCATGGTTGTGACTCTTTTGTGAGATCTACCATCTCCAAAGTATGATATCCTTTACACCAATATTCTCATATCTTGCATTTAGGCACAGCATCACATGGAAGGAGTGAGCCCCTATGGTACTTTAGCAAGATGGCTGACATGAGGGAACGGGATCAATACCAATAGAGTACATTAGTTGTGTGTTTGTGGCTGGCACACCTTGAGAAAAGGACAAAAGAAGAAAGGGAAGAAAGCTAAATTGGAAGGCTTCTTTTGACTCTTATTTTTTTGACAAAGAGGATAAACACAAAGGATCTTTCAAGTATTCACACTAAGGGAAGACCTTGCATCCCTAGGAGAAGTGTTGTAAGTGTTAAGAAATGAGAAATGATGTATGCTCTAGGAAGAGCTGTCCTGAATCCCATATGCACAGTGAGTGTGGAACAACCCAACTTCTATAAAGCATTATACTTGACTATCACTTTCATAATGATGAATACAATATCATGATGCTTTCCTCTTTCAATTTGTGTCATTGTCATTGTCATTCCAATACACATGATTATCTTTATGAGTCCAAGCTTCCAACTTGGAACCTAATTCACTTGTGTAATAGTTGTCTACTCATTGTCCATGTCAACATGAATTTAGTCTTTACCTTCCAACCTCCATAGCTCCTGCCATACTCTAGATCTGACTTTTTCACATGGTATCAAAGCTCAGCTGGGCCCAGCTCAATCTAGCTCTCCTCTCTACTCTCTCAAGATTTCTTAACCTATGCCTAGCTCACATCCATCTCATGACTCCATTTTCAACTTCATCTTCATCTTGACCTTGCGTTTGCCATAGCTAGAACAGTACCTACCCTACTTTGAGCAACTAGATCTCTCTCTACATGCCATATCTTCCAGTGCTTCCTTCTGGGAAAGTGTTTCTTGACTCCCAAAGCTTCTCTATGGCACATCAAACACCAACATTATTGCATTACGTGTTTTGTCAGTCGCTGCCCAATCAATGCTTGCATCTGTTCATACAATCTGTACCATGCATACAGACCATGATGTTGACGATGATCATGAGACATTTGAAGACCCCAAGTGGGAAATCCTAGGTGAAAAGGGCTCCCCAAAATTCTCTCTCTATCTCTCACAATCTGTGAAACCCTAATTATCATCTCTATAGGCAGCCATAGACAAAGCTTCAAAGCTTGGCATTTTCACTGTTTCTTCTCACTAAAGCTATCAACAATTATTTTAATCACTGAGCTACACTCTCTAAAGTTCACTGCGAATTTGGAAGTGCCCGAGAAAGCTCAGAAGTCATCCACAAAGTTTGTGAGAGAAAGCAGATCAAGCACCCGACTAGTATCCATTAACACTCAACTGTTAATTTGACATTGATCTTCTTGTGTCTCTTGACACATTGAACTACAACTCTTTTGCTGGTTATTTGAAGCTTATCAACATGGAAGAACTTGAGAAAATGGCAAAGTTCAATGGAGACGGCTTCCATGCCTAGAAGGAAAAGACCATATACCACCTCATGAGGAAAGACCTCTAGGATCTCTTTGAAGATGATGAAGGTGATGCAGATGATGGGAAATAAGATTCAAAAAGCAGGATCCTTGCAGTAGCTCCACAAAAAACTAAAGCATGAAAGAATATGAATAGCAAGGCACTAGGAATCATTGCCTGGGGACTAAATGATGATGTGCTACATCATATCTCTAGCATCAAAGATACTAGAACTACTTGGGAGGAACTTGATAGGATATTTGATACCCAAACAAAGAATTCGAATGTAAAATTACTCATGCAAATTTATAAACTAGATATAAAAGATAGTGCTTCTATGACCATATACATTAACAAGTTCAAGAGCCTAAAAACCTAGCTTGTAACTCTTAAGAAGAATATTAATGAAGATGAAGCAATAGTCGTACTGCTTGCAAGTGTAAATAAGGATCCATATGAGAATCTTGTGTCCACCCTAAGTAATGTTCCAAGTCTCTCACTTAAAGATATTGAGCCCTCACTACTTGATGGAGAAAGCATAATTAAAAGCAAGGATGCAAAGGAACACACCACCAACAATAGTCTCTTGTACACCAAGGGCACTTATGGAGCAAGAGGCCGTGGTTGAGGACTTAGCATCAACAACAACAATGATTGGATTATATGTTATTATTATGGCAAGACTAGCCATATAGCCAGTGAATGTTTCCACAAGAAAAGAGCACAGTAGATGCATAGTGCTCACCACCAGAACTAGTTCATGAATGAAGAAGAAGAAGATGCTTCCACTGCCATCAACAACTTTGACAATTTGTTCTAAAGGAATTTTCATTGTATCTTTCATATGTCTTTCCCATAGTGTATTTCTATTTTTCCCTTAGTGGATTTACTTTGTAAAAACCCTTGTCAAAGATGTAACGTTTCAAGCTTTAACTTCACTAGGCTAACTTGACTAGGCTGCGTATGAGCTAGTCTCCTGGGCCATTCACCATGTGGGGGGGCAAAAGCCACAAGTGTAGGGACTCATCATTTGAGAGGGGGTGTTGAGAAATAACAAATGATGTATGCTCTTGAAAGGGCTGTCCTGAATCCCATATGCACAGTGAGGAGTGTGGAGCAACCCAACTTCTATAAAGCATTGTACTTCACTATCACTTTCATAATGATGAATACAATATCATGATGGTTTCCTCTTTCAGTTAGTGTCATTGTCATTGTTAGTCCAATACACAAGATTGTCTTTATGAGTCCAAGCTTTCATCTTGGAACCTAATTCACTTGTGTACTAGTTGTCTACTCATTGTCCATGTCAACATGAATTTAGTCTTCACCTTCCAACCTCCATAGCTCCTGCCATGCTCTAGATCTGACTTTTTCACAGTAAGAAGTACCCTCACCTTCATCCTAGTGCCAAGGATCCTACCACTCAATCCACATCTACTCTTGCATTACACATAGTTTCCTTCACATCTATTAGATGGAGGATTATCCTTTGGTTGTCTTGTCTTCAAAGAGGCCCTAGACTATGGATAGTGGTTGAGTCACATGACTTTTGAGTGTGATTGGCTACAAGATCTCCATTCCCAAGAGGGTACCGTCATTTTAGGTGGCATCTCATGAGTGCCTATCCATGGTGTTGGCATCATGTGAATTCTACCCAACCATCCTTCTTAGAGTTTCACAACAGAGGTCCTCGTGCTACTGTTATGGGCTTTCTTCTCCTCTTTGTCTATGGCCTTACTAGCTCCACTCCCCTTCTCTTGTGCAAGGTCCTCCTTGAGATCTCCTAATTGATGCATCCATTAAGCGCCATCCATTTATCTCATGCACTAACTTCTTTATCTCTTCCAATCTAGTCTTCCTTGTTATTGGCATATTCATTCTGCATCCTTTGGTCCATGATGCCTATCTTTAGTAATAGTTCTTTTTGGCACCTTCAATAACTCGAAGACTCAGCTCATCCATTCTCAACTAATAGATTTGTGTGACTCATTTGAGGCTTCTCAACACCCATTTGCATCTTCTTACCACCTATTTCAATGGGTTCTCATCTCAAGAGGGGTCATGTTACTCGCCTAGACATCTTAATTGACAAACTTTATCCACATGTACATGGTTCAATCTTCCATCAAACTTTTTGCTAATCTCACCTTTAGTAATAGCTAAGAGGGGATGTTGATAGACATGCTATTCATTGTCTTCTTTTCTATAATCGCTTGCTTATGAGCATCAATTTGAATTAGATAAGGACATTAGAAGCTTTTTCATTGTCCTAGTTTGCTAGTATATGTTGGGTGTCAATCTTCTCCATTTTAGGCACATTAGGCCAAGATTGGAGGTTTGTTTCAATTTCATCCACTTGTTCATTTAGCCTATTTACATTGCATTAAAATTACTTCTATAAAATGCATCATTTTTGTCATGTGGGCAAGTGGGTGGCCATTTTTAATAGGCAACATCCTTTTTGGCATCTATTTAGCTTGCCCTTGGTCATATGCCCATTAGAGGTAGCCCCAGTCCCTCAATGCCTCCACACATTCATCACTTCATTCCACCATCACCCTTCTCACTCATCTTCCTTAGTCTAATTATTACCTTTTGCCATCAGTACATTTCCCTCACTAAGGCACCTCTATAGCTTGAAGGGATTAATTGTGTGTAGCCTTGTATTAGTGTTCAAATTAGAGTTTGCCTTCTATTTCTTTGTATTGTCATTTGATCTCCTCTTTTCTTTGTGTTTTTTCTTGCATTGCATATGTTGTTACACCTTAACTCTTTCTTTTTGCCCTCCAACTTATGACTAAACTCACCCACATATCCCTCTTTAAGCAAAAGTCATTACACTAATACAAATTAATCTTCATATACTAACACAACACCACTCGATTGAATAGGAGGTAAAAACTAAGGATTGTGAAAACTTGCATTTTCTAAATCAACAATGTGGATATAAATTATCTTTTTACTTTTTTTGTTTTAAATCACTTATTTCATTTGGTGCTTGTCTTACATGTTGTTCTTTGTTTTATGTTTTGGAAGGACCTATTCAAAAGTGCATTTTCTCGTGTTTTTCTCATTTTACTTCCCTCTTTGTATAAAGGTATATTCACATATAGCTT
This sequence comes from Lygodium microphyllum, assembly GCF_053477565.2. Taxonomy (NCBI): domain Eukaryota; kingdom Viridiplantae; phylum Streptophyta; class Polypodiopsida; order Schizaeales; family Lygodiaceae; genus Lygodium; species Lygodium microphyllum. Next base: position 81,119,380 of record NC_141151.1, read on the forward strand.
TGAGTTTTTCTCCAATCATTTCTCCCTCCTCTATGGTGTAAGGTTAGCACCTAAGTAGGGGGTTATACTTAACCCTTGCCCTAACAACAAGATGTACTTAAAGACTCTTGATGGTCCTAATATTCTTACCAAATCCAACCCAAGTGCTAAGCCCATGGGAGGAATATCTATGTCAACGATCTTGGAAGTAGAGAATGTGATTCTAACAAACTTGCTTGCCGAAGTGCTTGCATGTTTGGCAAAGCTAAAGGAAAATTTGGCAACATAGGTAGTTATAGCTAATAAGACGATTGAAAATGAAGTCAAAGGAAATGATAGCCAAAGTGCAAGAGGAGGTACAAAAGGAAATCAAAACAAGGACAAAGACTAATAAGCAAGGTATGATAAAAACTATCATCTTAGTAGTTAATGAAGTTGTATTGCAATAGAAGATTGCAATCCATACATGCGTAGGAGACCTCCCTGGTAGATGGCATGAAAAAAAAAACCAAAAATTAGATTATGAAAACCACCAAACATGTTTAGAGCTATAAGCTACAGACTAAACTAAGTCTAATATTGGAAGAACAAGGGTTTGATTGCATAGTACTTTGGTGCATCAAAAAGTAAGAAAAGAATTAGGAAACCTTGGAGTTAGGAAACATATAAGATAAAGTTGTAATATTAAAGCTATCAAAATGTTCCATGGAAACCAAAGTGTGGATCACAAATGAACTTCCATGAGCACAACTCAAATCACAACCAAGTGAAATTGTCAAGATGAAGGCAATGAGAAAACATAGAAAATGGACAATTTATCGAGGCAACAAAGCCATCAAATAGCATTGAGGTGGTTTAAATTCAATATGACTTTAGTAACTTTTATAGCTTTAGTAGTTATTTTTTCTCTTTATGCCAATATCAGCACAAATTGTAACTAGATCCAATGTGTGTACCTCTTAATACATATGCTTTGGAGACATCTATTGTGTGTGTGTGTGTGTGTGTGTGTGTGTGTGTGTGTGTGTGTGTGTGTGTGTGTGTGTGTGTGTGTGTGTGTGTGTGTGTGTGTGTGTGTGTGTGTGTGTGTGTGTGTGTGTGTGTGTGTGTGTGTGTGATACTTTTGTGAGGGAGACCCAAGAGGCCTCATTACAACCACAATCCCAACCCATGCATGAGACCCCAACACAATCCACACTAAGACAAGGGGTATTGATTGATAGAGCAATCTAGCTTGGTCGACCCAGACATTCTAAGCCCCAACACAAACATAAAATGCATCTTCATAGGTGGATACAAGAGATTATCACTTGTGCTAGAGCTAGGCCTTCTATATCCAAATGATATTGTATAAGATTATATTACCTAGAGCCCCCTTTACTAGCTACAGTTCTTTGTTTCACATATTGCTTTGGTTTTCCTTCTAGTTCATCTACTTGTACTAGTGTTTATTTTTAGGTAGTTATATCATCATATACGTGATTATAAATTAGGGTCTCATAGGTTATTTTGGACTTTTTGCAAGTGTTAATATATCATTTCATTTCTTTTGTGTGTGTGTGTGTGTGTGTGTGTGTGTGTGTGTGTGTGTGTGTGTGTGTGTGTGTGTGTTCCATTAGTGTCAGTTCATCTCTCAATAAAATCATCACCTCATCTCTCAGACCCATCATATCTTAGCTATCTCATGTCTCAAGCACTTATTTCTCAATCAAGTAGCAAGCCAACTTAACTTCACCCACTTTTTTCTCCATTTGTCAATGTTTTCTCATTCTTAGTCAGTTTCCCTGTCTTATGCTCACTTGTTTACCAATAGCCTTTTCTAGACTTGTCAATTTGGATATGCGATCGGCCATATAATGTTTTTTTCCTTTGTCCATGGCCTCAAAAAAATCAAACTCAAGAAAAAGTAATAGCCATTTGGCAATTCTTCCGGTAGCACATGGCTTGTTCATAAGATAGAGCAATGCATGATGATCATGAAGAAAGTAAAGGAAGTGGTGAGTAAGTAATGGTGAAACTTCTTGTCTGCATAGACCATTCCTAAACCTTCACCCACAATTATAGAGATTTATCTCAATTTTGTGAGTTGGTCTGCTTACACAAGCTCACAGAAAGTCCAAGTTACATTTAGCATGATGGCACGTCTCCCTTATACACTAGCTAGTAGGTAGTAGACAACCATCCTCACATATCTATCCCCTTTTCTTGCTTTCTTCATTATGTTCTTTTTTTTATTTCCTTCTTTGCTTTTATTTATTTCCTTTCCTTCTTTTCTTTTTCTTCCCCATCTACCTATCCTTCACCTTTTTACATAAAGACTAGTTCATGTGAATAGGCTAACCATTTTTACTTTTTCCATTACCTTGCCCTAGGGTGCAAGAGCAACACCTAAGTGTGTGAGGGTTAGCCTTATGCTCTTGCTATAATAATGAAATAAACCCAAAGACTCATTTAACAATCCTAGTGTCACTGCTCAAGCCAAATAGAGAGCCAAGTTGATAGGAGGAGTATTTACATCAAGAAGTTCACAACTTGAAAGCAACGAATGTGGTTTTGGATGAATCAATTGCCAAAGTCCTTATATGCTTGGTAAAAAATTAGATGAAAAGTTGGCAACAACAGAAGTGGTGACAACCAATAAAAAGATCACAGACAAAGTCAAGGAATTAATGAACAATGTATAATCAGAAGTAAAAAGGAAATAGAAATAAGAAAGGAGGCAAATCAACAAGTACAAATGGAAATAAAAACAAGGAAGGAGTCGGATCAAGGTATGGTAAGCATTGTCTTTACATTAGTTAATAACACTCTATTGCAAAAGAAGATTGTATACCATGCATGTATGGGAGGCCTTCCTAAGGGATTACATGAAGAAACACAAGAGAAACTAATTGATGAAGAGTGCCAAGAATACTCAGGGCATACAAGCTAGAGACGATACTAGAAGAAAAAGGGTTCAAGTGGTGAGTCATCAAGAAGGAAAGAATCAAGAAACTTTCTAATCTAAAAATATGTAAGATATAGTTGACATATTAAAGCAATTAAATATTTCAAGAAAATCATACTACGGATTTGCATATGAACTTACACTAGCATAACTCAAGGCACGACCAAATGAGATTGGCAAGATGAAGGCAATTGGAAAGAAAAGCAAATGGGCACTTTATCAAGGAGGCAATGTCATCATGAAGGAGTTCAAAAAGCCTAAGCATCAAGTTACTCTTAGGTCATGGTGTACTAACTAACTTAATAGCTTTAGCATTTCTCCTAGAAATAGCACATTGTCATGGGTTTTTTTTTTGTGATGATGGCTCCCTAAAGTGGATTGTAACTTAAAACTTTAACTTGTATCTTGCTTCTATATGTCTTTAAGGCATCTGAAAGGATGTTCATACAACCTCTCTCTCTCTCTCTCTCTCTCTCTCTCTCTCTCCACACACACACGCACACACACATCTCACATGCTATCATGTCAGGATAAACTTATGCATATGTATTGTTGATCACTTTATATGCTCGTGCATGCACTAGACTCAGGGAGGGGGCCAATAAAAGAGCAACCCCCAATAATAGTACATTTGCTTAAACCATACAAGGCCTAATATAGTGTGATATTAAGGATGGCCTAACGACCTATGTTGCATGATGTGTGACCTTATTACTACCTAACGGCAATTCAAAACCCGTTGTTATTTTGGCTCAAATACATTTTTGTTCTCCATTCTTCAATGCACCATTTTTGTGGGCATTTTTTATGCACATGAACTCATTTGACTACATCTCTCTCTATCTCTCAATAATGAATGAATTTGAGAAAGAATTAATTTTTGAATGCAAATTGATAATGGAAAGCACCTTATATCTCCAACTTTCATCATGTCATGCTTAATCACAAACGAAGGGGGCCAAGTTATGTGTCACTACACTAGCCTCCTTACCCTACTAGTTAAGAATAGCCAACCTTTGACTCTTATTGTCAAAACTTCAAAAACAGTAAAATAGCCCAATTTTAGAAATATTAGATATTTTAATATCTATGCATGGTGGTTTGAAGTTGAAGTGAGCATGTTATCAAGATGTGCCCACCATGGATGAGCAACGTTGTATAAAATTCCATCTTTTGAAAAATTACAAATTGCAAGCCACAACATATATACTTCAACTCTTTAGCCTTATATTGGTTTGAAAAATATCTTTTGGAAGACAAGCTCTCATGCAATTCATTGAAGTTGATACTTTAAGTCATACCCATCCAATACAAAAGCAAAAGGATAGAGCCAAGTGACCATTTAGACAATTGTGGGGAAATCAAACCATGAAGGCATATAGAGATAAAAACTTCGCAAGTTGATAGGATCAAATTCAATGAAGCCAAAAAATTAACTTAGATATTATGATAATGTCCATGGTCCCTCTTTTTTTGTGAAATGAAGCTAACAAACAATGATTAAAATGCTTTTCACACTTTCCATAGATTTTGATCAATTTTAGCCAATGATTTGATTCCCTTCAAGAGATCAAGAAGAAAAAGCTAGTACAACTCCAAACCAAAAGCGTAGTGCTTATTGTGAAATTGCATAAAAGAGTACCAAGAGTTATCCCATCATACAAACTTCATTATAGTTGGAGTAATGGCACAAGTCTTTTAAAGGGGGCTCCACAAATCAATTCTACTAGGCAAATAATATGTGAAAGATGGTCCAATGGATGTGGAAAGCATATAATTCTCAAGACACATAAAGAGTATGTTCAAATATCCACACATTTAATACACAAGAACACATAATGAGAATATTCATAAGAAATAAATATTTATTTGATATTGTACAAGCTATACATAGAATCATCTCGTTGAATATTTATTAAAAGGGTGTTCCTTTAATGAAAGTTTTGAAGGTATTCTAAGAATGATACAAGGTATCCTAGAAGTCAAACCTATCCAATAAAATGCATTAAAGATATTGTTCATAAATCCTTACCCGATTCTCCTCCCACCAAAGCCTTGCTTGAATCTCTGAGAATTTCTCTCGACTGGAACAAAGAGCATGAATGATCTTATTAGCAAAGAAGATGCTTTTCAATACATTTGACAACAAGACAAGCATCATTGTTGCGAACAAAGTTCTTCTACTTTATAATGAAATGTATACAATTGTCCCTAGGCTATTCATAATGGTCCTTGCTTAGGGAAGATGCACTCAAGTTTAAACCATCTAAAATGCAAGGACAATACCATAAGGTGTAGATATCCTTATGCAACCAATCATATGTTAGGAAGATATGACTCACTCTAAGTACATGCCCCGAAGTGTATGAGCATTGGCCTACTCATGTCAATATCTTGCAAACAAAAGTAATACAACTATGAAGCTATATAATAAGAAGCCTTAATTTTGCTTATAGTGTAGGACAATCATACCAAGTGTTACACTATGCAAAGCAAGGGCACCATTTCATGAGCATGGATGTACTTAGGCCTTGCCAACCCATAATATGAACACTCATCATCCTACTAGAGCTAGTATTATTGTAGAGCTGTTCCTCTTAGTGGTATTGGGCAAAAGTACAAGTTGCATCATCATCTTGCGTGCCTTTCCTTGGAATCAAAGGTGGTCAAGTGAGTTGAACAATACCTATTCTTTATTATGTCCACTAGCTGGTATTTCGTCAAATTACAATATCGAGCATCCAGTAGGTTGGGTTAAAAAGTAATTACAAAGCAAGAGATAGCTTGATATTGCAACAATTCACATGGAAAGTAAGATACTTGAAGCTCCTTGTATAGCATTTGCATGTTAAACTCAGAATAGTGAGAACCATCATCATGGCATATGTGTGATTCCATCTCTCTCTCTCTCTCTCAATTTGGAGAAGATATTGCTACATTTTGTCTCAAATAATTTAATAAGGAGAGACATAAAATTGATGAAGGCTAAGATAATTTTATCACCAAGTGTACATGGAAGCTTTGACCTATAGATTTCACTCTCAAGCATTGGAAAGGCAAGCAAATTTGTTCTCTTCCTTTCTTTCCTCAAATCAATCTTGGTCACTCATGTTGATGATCTTCTATACTTAGAAAAACATCTAGACAATGTAGCCAAAATTAACATTAAACCTTGCCTTGTCTTTTATTCTTGATCAGGACTCCACTTATGTTTATAAGGCTTGATAGTATACATGTATGCAAATACATCTAAAATTTAACATATGTCTATGGCAGGCAATTGTAGTTTCATTACTTGGTCAGTTTCATGTTTTCTTGTAAACAAACCAAGTAGTCCCATAATCTGAAGAATTCCTACAAGATCCCCAGTTTCCCCCAAACCCAAAAACAAAAAACCTAGAAATAATTTTATCCTGCTTGAGGAACTATAGGTTGGGTGCAGAATGGGTACCTGAATCGTACTCGCTTCAGCTCCCTTGTACCTTGGAGTGAGGATCTGAGGGTGATGTACACACCAGGTTCATCTTCTTCCACCCACTCATTGCTGCTGTTGTTATTGCTGCAGCTGCTGTTCCCATGGCTTGCATCACCCTCATCCTCTTCCTCTTGCCCATCTTCCCCATTGCCACGCCTCCCCTCACGGCCTTCCCACTCTGATGCCAAGCAGCTTATCCCCTCATTGCCTCTTGTTGTGAGCTCCTGCCTTGCCTCCACTGTGCTCATTGACTCTTGCATTCCACTCAAATGATTATCACCATTCAACATTGACCTCGGCCTCCTGTGATGATGGTGACGATGGTGGTGGTGAAGGTGGTGATGACCATGGTGCTGATGATGATGATGCTGAGGTTCTGCGTGTTGCTCTTCATTAGAGTGATGATGATGCTGGTGGCGGTGCCTCTGACTTGACTGCTTCCTGTCCCCTTCTGAGCTTTGCACATTGTCACTCTGCACTCCTCCTAGTGCATCTTTTAGCTACAACAAATACCGGTAACCAGTCATGTTCACAAACATCACAATGCACGTAAATTTGTACTGTTGCATGGTACCTACACAAACTAACTCTTCTTTTTGGATAAACCCAGAAAATCAATTAATCTCGGTCTATCTGCTAAGCGCACACATGCACATGAGCATGCGTGCTCGCGCGCACATTCATAACTACATGTGCAGGTGCACAACATGTGGAGACACATAGATCACGCAGTAGATGGCATTGATATCAGCTACACCGAGCAAACATCACAATCAGGAACAAGGAGCCATAAGGCTGCTTAAACATCAAAGCAGGTAACTATGGAATCATGTCGCCCTTAAAAGTCAACCATTCCGAATACTGACTTCAATTACTTGAGGGATGATTTCTTCAGGGTAATTATGTCTCTTTCCCTGATGAACTTCTATCCTTGGGCTACTTCATCTTATCTGTAGAACTGGGGTCTCTATCACACACACAGGCATGCATTGCCAAAACAAATAGCTGCACACCTACCGTGAATTGGGATTCTACTTGGTGCTTCATGCAATACAAATGGATAGTGTTTCTGATTCATATGGACACAGGTTAGGCCATGATGTATAAATTGGAGAAACAATGCAGAGCATCAAACATGCATGAGAAAACCACAGGTGCAGCAAGCTTGTAAAGGTCCTGTCATATCGTGCAGACAGTACAGATACGATGCAGAAATAGCATGTAAAGGTAGCTTCCAAATTGAGACAACACCATCACCATTCTAGCTGTCATAGATATCCAGAGAAAAGCAGCTCAAGGCTACCATCCTCTAAAGATAAGGTTATTTTGGGTTCTATAATAAGAGAGAGGGCTTGGAGGTGGGCCAGACACAAATTATGATTACTTAATGTGAAGAACTCAGTAGCACAATATATCGCATACAGAAGCCCCCTTTGAGAAGAATGATGTAAGCAATACCTCCTCAGACTTTATAGATGTAGGCAATGACCCTGAAAGCTTGCTGAACTTGGGCACATTGAACAGCTCATGCACTTTGTCGCAGTTTTCTGCCCACCATTGCTGTGCCTGCCACTTGTTGAACATCTCTCGGCTGCAAAAAATGGTCACTGCTAGAATACATCAGTCTAAACAGTAGTGTTCATAAACAAGCAAATGTGTGGGCGCACAACCACCATTGGCTTGAACCTGAATTTTAAATTGCTAGCCTTCTTGTTATCAACGATGTTATCAATAACTTGCATGTTAACAGTCAGTTGGTGTTCAAGTTCCCACTCATCTGATTTCACAACACAAACACCCCCACCCCCCTTTTCTCTTTTTCTTTAACAGACTTGCACTACTATGCACATGATTGATTTTGCTTATGTATGCACATAACTCCCACCCACTTCCTTCAAGAGCACAGTATCAATGTGTTCGTAATACAACTGATTGGACAAGTGAACAGACTCTGCGTATCCTAAATAACTGTCACTCTCTAGAGGAAAAGGACTGAAGTTTACTGTAATAATCATAGAATTTCACCAATGATAAATGGACATTCTAACTCCTAGGTGCAGAAAGATGATAAGCTGTGCCATTGCTTGCACTAAAAGATGAACACATCTTGCCATAATCTTCACCTCATTGGATCAGTCTTATATAAAGCCTGATGAAATGTGCATAATCAGTCATAGTGATGCTTGCTTGAAATTAAGCAAAAAAATTGACGTAGCACACATCCCTTCTGAACTGCACACATTCATACCCAATGAAAACACGAAAAAATGATCTTAACTGACCTGAATCTTATTCTTTTGAGGTCGTTTCTACCATCAGACAAGGTGACAAAGGTGATCAAAACCCCAGGCTCTACTTGGGCAACCCACTCTTTCTCTGATTCATCCTCTGTTGTTCCACCTTCATACTCTGACTTGGAGCCGTTTTGAGAGCCAGAGTCCCCCACTCTGTCTGACTCTTGGACCTTGCATGAAGGTCCCCTGCCATTGACAGAGGTGGCACCATAGCCACTGTTACTTCGATTGGCATGTCTCCCAGGAGTCTGGAAATTCTGCGGAGGGGTTGAGAAGAAAGGCCCCAAGCTGTGTGTATTAGAGCTGGAAACTTCAGAAGATGCATCTGTAATATCCATGGAATCAATACAATGGCCTTGTTGAAAGTCTGCAGAGGCACATGGCTTGCAGTGTCGATATGCTCCAGCAGAGAACTTGATGGCCATTCCTTTGAGCTACAGAGGGGAAGCAAAAGATGAAAGTTTAGCTGAAATAGGGATTGTCCTGATGTTGACCCATCTACATGCTTAGCAGAAAGGGACTATGAGCAAACTGCAAGGGCTTAGACAATTTATCATCATGATGAACAGCAAAAGATGGATGTTTAGCTGAAATGGGAATTGTCCTGATGTTAACCCATCTATAGAATTAGCAGAAAAGGACTATGAGCAAACTTCAAAGGCTTAGACGATTTATCATCAGGATGAGCAGAAAGAGGGCTATGAAAAAATAGCAAGGCTTGTTTTATCATCGTTGCATCCCTGTGAAGCAACTGTTTGTTTGTTATGATTATTATAGCAGAAAAGGGCTATGAACTCATGAAAAAGCAGCAAGGGATTGTTTTGTCATCATTGCAATAGTGTGAGACAACGATTAGTCTGCCTGAATTAACACAAGTTTACAGAAATTCCCACTATAATAACCACATTGTGAATTATGACAACGTAAATTTGAGCTTCTATGAGGGAGGAACTGCATAACTAGCTAGGTGCGGCAGGGGGTTGCCCACCCCGGGTGGGGACTGGCAGTCCCCCTGCCACCAACTGCACCTAGCTAGGTATGTGTTTCCTCCTTTGCAGAAGCTCATGATGTTGAACACTATGGGGAAAAACAAGGGGAAAAGTCCTTTTCCTTTCCATGGCAAAAACTTCTTGCGATTATAAGCAGGATAAGGACTACGAAGTCTTAAATAACCAAGCGAAGGCTTGTTTTTATCCTGATTGCAACCTTCTAAGGCAAGCATTCGTTTGCCGTCATTATCAACAAAAGAAGGGCTATGAACAGAAAGCGAGGGCTTGTTTGATCATCATTGCATCAGTGACACAATTAGACAGCAAGGCCTCGTTTTATCATCATCGCAACAATCTGAGACCATGAATTCTTTGTAATCTATGATAGCATGACCTTCCAGGAGGGCTTGCTTTATCAATCATTGGCCACACCATTTAATTAAAATCTTGGGGGCGGGGGCAAGTGGCATTACCTGATTTGTAAGAGACCTTATGGTTTCTCTGGTTGCAGGGGACTTGGGGATATCATCCTCATCTATGGAACCTTCCACGGAGCCGCCATGCTTGGAGCGGGCAATACAGCCCAGCATACTCGCGAGTTACAATGGGACAGACAGGACACCACAGTCTCTCAGATAGAATTCCAGATATGAAAGACTCTTAAAAGCGTCAAGCTTGCGTGTAACAAGAAAATTGCATGCCAGTACCGTGTGTTCTTGGTAAAGGACAGAGACCATGGAGAAATTGTGGGGAAAAGAGGGGTATCTTACTGATGGGAGAGGGAAGACTATCTAATACTGGGTTCGCGCAAATCTAATGGAATGGAACACAAGTCATCATAAGACTTTGTTTACTAAGGATGGTTGTCTTATGTAGGTGGTACACAGATACTAATGTTACAAGAAGCTGTAGACAACTTCCCACAATAATTCCTTCATTGTGAAATTGGGTAAATAATATGGGATGGGATGGGACACAAGTCATTAGAAGGCTTTGTTACTAAGGTTCGGTAGGTCTTCTATAGCTGGTACACATAGGCTGCATGCATTGAAATAGGCTTGCATCCAATGGCTTTGGTTTGCAGCTTTGTACAATATAGGACAACAAGCTTTCTAGTCATTGTTCAAGTCTTATTCAGCTGTAAAATCCTATCTAGTCATTGGTCACTTAGCTTGTCCTAGTCATTGTTCAAGTCTTATTCAACTGTAAAATCCTATCTAGTCATTGGTCAAGTCTTATTCAACTGTCCAGATTTTACAGGCAAGTAGGTGGTTATGTCTAAGAGATATCTGGACAGGCAAGTAGGTGGTTATGTCTAAGAGATGTTGCTATCTAGAGGTTACACAAAAATAGGTGGTTGTGTGAGAGAAGTTGGTATCTTAGAGGTAGGGTCGTAGACTTCTAGCCTCAGTTTTCAGGAGCAAGGGTGCAAAGAGAGAAAGTTGGCAGCATCTCATTGTTTACCTTTGTTAGCATCTCATTGTTTACCCTTGGTTATGTGGGTAATGTGTTGAGCTTCGCAATGATTCACACCGCTCAAAACGCAATAGCAATCCTGGCCGGTCACACAAGATAGTGTGTACTAAAATTTAAGGTTTATTACCAAGAGAAGAATTTAGGGAATCTTCATCTCCTTAGGTTCTAAGATGGAGCTAGCTAATTATGAGATTAAGGACAATCCAATTTAGAAAAGCACAATGCAAACAAGCAATCGTTCATTGTGTGGACAGATGGTGAGTGGTCCCTCTTTAGCCTTAGTTAGTAACCCCAGCCTCTCCTTCATTTGGCATGTTTTCTTCTGTTTAATATGCAAATGGGCTTGCAGATTTTGACTAAACCACAGAAAGGCAACCTTGTCTGAACAATGTGTACCACAGAAATGAGCCCACACCATAGATTTATCATGTAGAGAACCAAATGACAGAGAAAAGGTTTTTGTTGTGTGTGTGTGTGTTTGCTTGCTCATTTTGTCCTTGCAGAGAAGCCAAATTGTGAGCATTTATGTGGCAAAATTCACAGATGGGTGGTTAGGTAAAGGACCCAAAATAGATACAAATGTCAAAATAGAAAGGGTAAAAAAGCATCTGATGGTGCGCTCTCTCTCTCTCTCTCTCTCTCTTCTGCAGAAACCAGAGGGAGGGCAGCTGGAAGCATTTGTTTCTGCTGTTCCTCCTCTGTTTTGTAAGGATGTGCTGCTGCGCAAGAGAACAAAGGGTGGAAGAGAGAGTGAGGCAAGACGAAGGAGAAGCGGCAAGAAGCAGAGCTCATCAGTCTGGAGTCTGGACCCTCATCGTCTTTTTCTTTCTTTTCCTTTTGTGGAGGAAGGAAAGCGGGTGGGGGTGGGGGCATTATACCTTGGTGGTAGATTGCAGAGAAGAGGCATTGCTTGTCGCATGTACAAAATGCCCCATGCGCTCTGATCCGTGTCAGACACCATGAGAGAGAGAGAGAGAGAGCTCAGAGGAGGAGAAATTTGGAAAGCAGAGAGAGATGAAAAGGAAAGAGGAGAGAAGAGAGAGAAGAGGGAGCTTGAAAGAAAAGAAGAGAGAGAGAGAGAGAGAGAGAGCGGAGAACTTAGAAGAGAGAAGACAGCGTGTGATCACAAGAGAGAAGAGAGCGTGTGCTCACATGCATTCCCATGCCCCAACTCCGAGAGCCAAGATTTAGGCTCCCATGGATTGCAAACCAGAAAAGAACCCCAGATTTTCAGTAAGGGGGTTTTCCCACGGTGCGTTAGCAAATGTATTAACTGCGACTTAGTTCCTTCACACACAAGTCTAGGTGTTACATCCTATAACTACCAGGGAGATGCATGCATTATGACTAGAGCAAAAGTTTAGTGATTGCCTCGTTCATTTGAAGAAATGAACATCGGAAGCAGCTCGCAGGAAGGTAACTCCGTCTATGGGATGTTCCACGTCAAGATGTCCCAACTTTTTGGCATGCTATTGTGAAATTCATGATGAGAAGTTGCTCTAATTCACATACTATTTTGGAGGTCCCAACACCTTTCACAGGGGAGTTTGGTCTTCATAAGAAGGGTAGAGATCAATTTACCCTTCAAAAATAAGTATATGCTAAGGATAAGGAGAGTATTGTACCCTTACTCCCAAAGAGATCGGGATCTTAGTATAGTCCTTCAAATTAAAAATTAGGCTATCCTTTGAATTCTAGCACTAATGAGGTTATCAATAAATATGAGTTCATTTTGTTGAGGAGGTTGGAAAAGTTGACAACTAATCTGAACCTTCAAAAAAGCCTACAAATATTTAACTTGAAGGTTCTTTTTAACTTCATGAACAAGTTAAAGAGTCGCCCATGTCTTTAAGCCTCAATCATGCTCCCCCTTACAACACTTCTTGCAATATAGAAGTCTGTTACTTGCAATGGAATAATATCATCATGAGCAACTGCAACCACATACCTAGTGTATTGTTGTTTTTGCTAGCTTGCGAAAACAAATAATGGGGAGGAGGCTAAAAGGGAGCAACCCACCTAACCTACTAGAATGGGGGTAGGTTCATGCACAAGCCACCAGGTATGTAGTGGGGGATGAAGATCACATGGGAGTAACATGGAGTTCTTTTTGTGTCTTTGTGAGCTAACATGATACACTTTTCTAAGAGTCAATGCAAACCCTTGAACTCCAAAAGCCACATGGTATATGACATTTTCATGGCATGTTGTCATTTTATATCTCAAATCGTCTTGAAATTTGAATATGTTTCAACTATTCACTATCACAATTGAAGGTTTTTCATTAGATTTGTGTTTTATCTCACACTTTATCCTTAGTTTCTCTATGACTACAAGTTTTCATACTTAGTTTCTCTATGACTACAGGTTTTCATACTCTTTGACTTTTAAGCTAGATTTACAAGCAGGAAAATGGGTGCCCCTTCTTCAAGGAAAAAGCATACAATATCAACGATTATTCAAAAGTGAAGAAACATTATGATTGTTAAAAGCTCATTTATGTATCAAAAGGTGTGCTAGATGAAAAAGGTGTATGGTTCATTGGTTCAAAACCTTGACGTTACAAAAGTCACACAATCTAGTATTTGGGCGAGGGCGTCATGGTGACCAAAATTTTATTCCCCCTAACACTTTTTGAATCTCCCTATACTTGACACATTAACTCAACACCCTTAGCTACTTTCCTCATTCAATTGAATGTAAATCTAGTCCAACACAAGCAGAAATGGAGCAAAGGGCTCTAGTTCCTTGCAATTGCACATAGTGGAAGGGTTGGCATTTTAACTGGAAAATATTTCCATTAATGCTAATAATAGGTATACTTTCCATGTGATCTATTACAAGGATGATAACTTATCCGACTAGTCAGAACCATTCTCCTCATCCATTGTTAGCCTCTGTTAGCACAATACTTTTCGCAAGGTTTTGTGGGCTTATGGATGGCTATCAAAAATCCCTTGCAAACACAAACGTAGTTTTTATGGGCAAGGGGGGCTACCCACCTCCCATTAAAGCTAGCTGCAACCCGGCTCTAAGTTCATCATGATCCACACACACAAATGGGCAAGCGTAGACACACACACAAAATATATTTACTTAAAGTGATGGCAATTTGTAAAGCACTCATTGAGGTCATATGTTCACAGTTTAGCACTGAGAACAAAAAACCATGACCATTAATTTAAATCTTAGCATTTAAGACAAATGTAAATAATCACTCCACTCAAATCACAAAACTTATTCATAGTTTATCAATGTCTTACAATGAATCCAACCTGTAATGAAGGTTGCCACTTCAATGGAAATTAACACAGGACTAACAAGAAATGTTGAATTAACAAGAAATGATGGAAACCATAGCTTGCCATTCCTTAATTCAAGATGTCTTACAACCAAGAATTACAAGAGATGTTGAAGCCATGGAAGCTTGAGAATCAATTGATGATGGCTGCTGCAAGGAACTCACCCCTTACAATGATGGGGAAGGAAATGCTTTCAAGCTCCAAGAAGTGGAGATGTGTAAAATGATTAAAAGATGATTTACATTGGCACCCTCTTGCCTTTTATACTCCAATACAAACTAGGCTAATTTCTTAATTAAAGCAACATAAAAATTGCTTTATTACAATCCATCCTTGCCCAAAAAGTTTTGTCCTCAAAACTTTGGAAGGGTGAAAGGACAAATGAATGGTAAGTGGTAAGAAGTGAGAGGCCAATGCTGAATATCTTTGTTGAAGTTGCCCATTATAATCTTCCATTGAAAAGAATCTCCAAAATAAGCTCAAAACAGTGGAAATCTGGAATGCTGTCCTGAACAAGGTAGTGATAATAAAGGACCCATAACTTTTGACTAAAATGGCAGATTGTCGCATTTGAGAGATAAAAATGAAGTATACTTCATGAGGTATCCATGTCCACCCTTGAGAGAAGCATAACGAGATTTAGGTACTTTCAAAAATACCTATTCTCCTTCTTCAAAAGCCACATGCCTTCTTTTATCATTCGCATATGATTTCATTGTCTCTTGTGCCTTTCTGATATTTTCTTTGCACTGCTTCATTAAGGCTTCCATCTTTTCCAACTCTTCTCGAGCAAGAGGATTCACTTCATCATGAAACAATGCTGAAGGTATTTGGATTTTATATCCATATAATGCCTCAAATGGTGACATACCAATACTCATATGATGATTATTATTGTAACAGAACTCTGCAAGATGAATCCAATGATCCCATGCATTCTGTGTATCATGGCAAAAGTGTCTAAGGTAGATTTCTAACCATTTATTGACCCTTTCAGTTTGGCCATCTGTTTGTGGATGATAGGCAGTACTTGGAGTTAGTTTTGTACCCATGGAAGTAAAAAAACTTTTCCAAAAATTCCCTATGAACTTGGAATCCCTATCAGAAACAACCTTCATAGGTAATCCATGAAGTTTGAAAATCTCTTCCATGAATTGATCCGCCACCTGTTTGGTTGAATATTGGACCTTGGTAGGTATTAAGTGGGCTGATTTCGTAAGACAATCAACCACAACAAAAATGCTATTCCAGCCCTGCTTAGTGGTAGGAAGTCTTGTAATAAAATCCATGTTGATATCATCGTGGAATAGGCATAGGCTGAAGTAAACCATTAGGCAATAGATTTGAGTCTTTATTCTGTTGGCATGGTAAGCACTACATCACATATTCCTTGACATCTTTCCAAAGTACCTTCCAATAGAAGAATTAATGGATCTTGTCAAAAGTTTTAAACAATCCAATATGTCCTGCCAAGGGAGAAGAATGCATCTCCTATAAGATTTGAGATCTAAATGATGACTGAGGGGTCAAATATACTCTCCCTTTAAACCAAAGAAGTTCATTTTACCACTTGAAATTGGGAAATTTCGATCCATCATCTTGCCATAATGTCTTCATAATATTGGCAGTGTGCTCATCTAAAAGATATTATTCTTGAATGTCCTAGATCCAATCCTTATGTATGGTAGAAATGCTAGAAATGGAACATGCCCACATCCTGGATAAAGCATTTGCCACTACATTATCCTTGCCTGCCATATAAGAAATCTCAAAATCATATCCCTAAAGTGTAGCTAACCATCGTCTTTGTTTGGGAGAAATATTTGGCTGAGAGAGGAAATATTTCAGCACACCATGATCGCTCTTCACCTTAAAATGGCTGCCATAAATGTAGTGATGCCACTTCTTGATCGCATGAAGAATGGCTAACATTTCCTACTCATAGACGTGGAGCTCTCTTTCTTTATCATCCAATTTCCTGCTTTCATAAGAAATAACACCATGGTCTTGGCATAAAACGGCCCCAATACCGCTGCCACTAGCATCAGTAAATATAGTGAACTCCTCGGAAAAGTCTGGGCACATTAAAATAGGTGCTAAAATGAGTAGACTTTTCAGCTCATTGAAACTCTTAGTGGCTGTAGCATCCCAAAAGAAAGCTTCCTTTTTCAATCTATCAGTAAGAGGAGCTGCTACATGGGCATAATTCTTGATGAATCTTCTATAGAAAGAAGATAGTCCAAGAAATCCTCGTAGTAATCCTAGCCATCTACTCCCATGCCTGGCGCCCACCCCACCCACACCTCCTTGCTCTTGCACAGAGAGAGAGAGAGAGAGAGAGAGAGAGAGAGAGAGAGAGAGAGAGAGAGAGAGAGAGAGAGAGAGAATGCAAATATGCATATTTGTGGGCAAGCCTCTGTAAGAAGTTGGGAATACTTAGAATGCTAATAATATGCCATGTCACATTGACACTGGTATATAAGGAGAGAAGTTGTAATTTTTCACATCTTTTGACAAATCAATACATTTTACAATCTTTCTCTCCCTTCTAGCTCTAAGCTTCCATGGCTTCTTCATCTTTCTTGTCTTTCTCTCTCCAATTCTAGTCTTTCTCTCTCCTTGTCACTCTATTTCTCTCTCTTCCTGCAGTCTTTCTCTCTCCTTGTTACTCTATTTCTCTCTCTTCCTGCAGTCTTTCTCTCTCCTCTGCAGTCTTTCTCTCTCCTCTTTCTCTCTCCCTAGTTCTCTCTCTGACAAGTGGTATCAGAGCTTCAGTCTTTGATCCATTATTTTCTTCCATTTTCACTCCTATTTTCCTATTTCAAAACCAATTTCAGACAAAAAAATGGTACAAGACAGTGACTAATGGAGTGCTGCAGGACAACTACAGTCAGCAATGACTACATCTGGAGATATTCAAGGTCAGATATGGCGGGTAAAGGCTTAAATGGCTGGACATCATCAAATTTTATGCAAAAATGGAGGTAACTAGGGTAAAGGATGGTTAACCGGGCTTAGTTTGAGAACAAACTGTGGTTACTTTGAAAAGAGGGGTTTCTCTTTCCCCTTTCCTGGAAATTCCTGCAGGTTCCATGGAGGTTCAGCCCCAAGATCTGCTCATATCTCTCTTATCTCTAATCTTCTTGACCAACAAACACCTGGATTAGAATCCATTCAGCATGAGCTTCAAGTTGAGCACCAGCTTGCTCAAGATTGAGCAAGCATTCAGGCCAAGAACAGCCCCGAAAATTGCGGCGCAATTTTTGGGCTGACTCCAGCCCTGCCCTTGCTCAGCCTGCCTTACCTCCAGCTCTTGACACTCTCCTTGGTCCTTGGTAAGAGAAATCTTCAGCAAACAAGGGAGGATTCAGCTCCATTCATGATTCCTCAGCATCTCTTGAACCCTAGGTGAACAGTCCATGGGTAGCCATGAAAGCTTCAGCCCAAGCTTCCATTTCTTGACAATTTCTTGAAGATTCTTCATCCTTTTGGCCCGTGGAATCATTTCAGCAAGGATTCTTCAACAAATTGCAAGGATTAAGCACGGGATGGCTAAAGATTGAAGTTCAAGAGCTTCTATGGAGCAAAAATTTGGGGGAAACGGGTTTAATGCTTCAATTTCAAGCATTTGAAGCTTCAAGATTGGTCTCAACCATCAGATAAGCAAGCCTTATGGATTATTTTGCTAACATTGGACAACCGGGAGCCCTATCAAGCATTTGGCAAGTTATTTTCAGCCATGTCAAGGTATTTCTCTTCAATTTTTAATCTCTCTCATTAATCCAATTGCTGAGCTTAAGCCATTTGACTGAGAGATTAAAGAATTGAACATTTTCATCAAATTCTCGGCCAACCTTTGCTTGAATTCATCTATTTAAGAATGCAATGCTTGCCTAATGCATATTAGCTTCAATCAGTGAATGAAAGGCCTCAATCTGAGATTTCAGCATAACATTTGAATCTTATTGACTCAATACATTGATTGATTCCTTTGTTTACTCTAATCCAATTGATTGGTTGATTCTCTTTTGCCTAAATTGGAAAATTGTAAAAGGGTAAGTACTAGCAATCAGTGGGTCACTGAATTGCATAGGTAAAACCCTTCTCCCATCTCAAGTTTTCTTATCTCAATCAATTGCATCTCATGAAAGGCTGAATGGATATTTTTCAATTGCATATCATGCTAATTGCTTAGCGCACTAGCCTCTGCCATGTTGATATTCCCACCGAGGAAAAATGTGGATGCCGGGGGAGATAGTGGGACAAAAGAGAGGTGACCCTCCCTCACTATCAAAGATCCTGAAGGGGTGCAACCAACCGACCCGGGGGGAACTTTGCCCACCTCCCGGTGATTCGGAGCCCGTGTAGGGAGCCCGTCCTGCCGTTTTATCCCTCACACAGGTACAGCGAGTGGAGAATTGAAGATTGAAGACTTTCCAACGACTCAAGTACCTACTGGATTAAAACAGGGTAAAACAGGACATTTTCAGGTTACCCACAAGGTATTTACAGGTGGATACAGGTACACCCTTTGATACTGAAGCACAGGTGCAGGTACTACAGGGTACCCACAGGTCCTATATACTCCTTTGCAGGGTTTGGTAGCCATTTGAGGTTACTTTCTTGCATTACAGGGTCAAAACAGGGCACTTACAGGTCTAAACAGGGTGCAGGACTGGACAGTTCAGACTCTGAAATTCAGTTACAGAATTTTCTGTCCTAAACCTGTTATAGCGTGCTATAGCTCATCTCGAAGAGGGCATTGTAAGCTTCGATTCGCACAAAAAAGTTTTGCAATCGGAGTTTTCTAGCCAAAGTTATAGCCGTTTTACTGACAGGGGGTACTGCAGGACTGCACTAGTATGGCAGGACATAAAGGCAAAAATAAGGTCCAGGAGGACTATGCACATCAAATCAGGGATTCCATGATGGAAAGCACACTTCAAGAGAACCCTGAAGAGCCTCAACAAGGAGAGATTAGTATACTCAATGACGCTTTGTGTGCCCATGAACTAAGACATAAGGAACGTCATGAGACTATTTTGTCAGCAATGGAGCATATGATTTTATCATTTGATCAAACGAAGTCTACTGTTGAGAAGATGATGGAATCAACTAACCGAACCAATGCTTCCATTGATAAGTTGGTAGAATCTAATGCTCAACTTATGGCACAATTTTCTCAACTCATGCAGTCACAAAAGGGATCAAAAGAAGCAAATGAGAAGGCTTGTTCAAACAGTGACCCCTCAGTCCCACTTCAGCCATCCAATCAAAATGGTTATGGAGATGGGATCATAGGAAGAAGAGGCATACTAAATAGTCAATATGAAGTGGGAGAAGCTTCACAAAGGCATGATGACTATTTGGGCAGTTTGAATGGAGCCAATACTCAAACTTTTGGACTGCATACTCAGAATTCTAGGGGTGCTTTACCAACAGGAAGATTACATGGTAATTCTCAGCCACCTGTTGGAAGATTTCAGTCTCATTTTGGGGGTTCTGTACTTAGAAATCCCGATCAGCCAGTTTTGGGACAGCAACCATTCCATGATAGAGAATTCAAGGACAAATTTGTTTTATCCAAATTCAATGGCCAGTCATCTTCACCATCAGAATTAGAGGAATGGACCTCTAAGATGGAGTCTTATTTCGACATATTTCCTAAAACTGATGATATGAAGATACATTTTGCCTCCCTCCACTTAGAAGGATTTGCTCACACTTGGTGGAGGTATATCAAGAAAGAGAATGTACTTATTGAGAATTGGGAAGCTTACATATTTCCTAAAACTGATGATATGAAGATACATTTTGCCTCCCTCCACTTAGAAGGATTTGCTCACACTTGGTGGAGGTATATCAAGAAAGAGAATGTACTTATTGAGAATTGGGAAGCTTTCAAGGCACTTATGGCTGAAGTCTTTGTTTCACCTCTTGAAAAAGAGAAGTTAGAACGAAGATGGTATGGCTTGGAACAAAGGAGCCTAAGTGTAAGAGAATATACAAACCAATTCCTCAACTTGACCATGTATGTGGAAAACATCAGTGATGAGTCCAAGTTACACAAGTTCATGTATGGTTTAGAACCATCCTTGTCAGCTGATGTTATGGCGCAGAATCCTACTTCACTTTTCAAGGCTATTGAGCTTGCAGAGCACTTTGGAAGGAAGTATAGGAAAGAGTCTTCATTTCAGCCAAGTTATGGACAGTCAAGGACTGTTTTAAAGCAAGGGCAAGTTGGTAACAATTATGGCAGCAATCATATGCCTAGTGGGAGCTTACGGATACCAACTTATCCTCCATTTAATGCTTCTAGGCTTCAAAGCAATTTCAGGACAGCAAACAGTCCAAAGGTTGAATTTAAGCAAGGTGACAATAAGCCTAAGTCTACTTCAGCCAATACAAATTCCAGAAATATTCCCATGGATCTTTACAAGGAAAGAAAGGACAAAGGCTTATGCTTCAAGTGTGGAGAAAAGTATACTCCTGACCATGCTTCAAAGTGTGTATACAAAAATGCCAAGCCAAAAATTCAGAGTATGCTAGTTCTTGAGGACCTTGAAAATGACATAGATGAAGTTAATGCAGTCACAATCAATGCTGAAAATGAAGATTTCGATGATGATGGTGGATAGGAGTACTTCTATGATCCATCTGACTCTTTTCCTTTTGACCCAGGCGGTGATATCCCATTTGATCCGGGTGGATTTTGTAATGAGTTGCCTGCTGCCACTAATTGTTCTATCTCTATGGATGCTTGGACGGGATCTAAGAACCCTAATACACTTCGTATGAAGGGAAGCATATGTGGAAAGCCAGTGTTCATCCTGATAGATAGTGGCAGTACCCACAGTTTTGTCAATAAATTCATTATGTACAAGTTGAATTGTGTTCCCACCGACTTACAGCAGCCCATTAGAGTACAAGTGGCTAATGGTGAAGAGGAAATCAGTACACAAATTTGCCCACAGGTTTCTTTGCAGATGGCTGAAAATTTTGAAGTCAAAGTAAACCTGATCACTTTGGAAATGGGGCCTATAGATATTGTACTTGGTTGTGATTGGTTGATGACCTTAGGCAGGATTACTATGGATTTCTCACAGTTATATATGGAGTTTTTCTCCAATGGACAGCTCATCCGTTTACAGGGAATCCCTAGTAGATCTGATTTTCAGCTTATCCCCATTCAACAACTCAAGAAAGAGTACAAGAAGCGCTCACATATATTTGTATTGCATTTGAACAAAGAAATACAGGATCAGTCCAATAATTCAGCAAACCATCTAGCCTTGACAGCTCTTCTTGAGGAGTATAGAGATTTATTTGAAATACCTACTTCATTGCCTCCTAAGAGAGCGGTGGATCACCCCATTGATTTGGAACCCAACTCAAAGACAATCAATAAGCCACCTTACAAACTATCAAAATGTGAACGAGAGGAAGTAGCCAAGCAAATCAAAGAGCTTCTTGAAATGGGATTCATTGAACCAAGTTCTTCACCGTATGCATCCCCAGTCCTGTTAGTCAAAAAGAAAGATGGATCTTTCAGAATGTGCATTGACTACAGGGATCTTAATAAGATAACAGTGAAGAATAGGTATCCTATACCCAGGATAGATGATTTGCTTGATGAGCTTAAGGGGGCTCGATTCTTCACGAAGATTGATTTGAGATCAGGGTATCATCACATTCGCATGAGAGAGGGTGATGAGGTCAAGACTGCTTTTAGGACTGATCGTGGGCTCTACCATTTCTTGGTGATGCCATTCGGCCTTACAAACGCTCCAGCTACCTTTCAAAGCCTGATGAATAAGATTCTACAACCTTTCCTCTTTCAGTTTGTCTTAATGTTCTTAGACGACATTTTGATCTACAGCAAGACTTTTCAGGATCATTTGTCGCATATGAGGAAGGTTTTTGATGTGTTGAGACATCATAGGCTTTTTGCTAAGGAGAAGAAGTGTTCTTTCATGCAGACTGAAGTGGAATAATTGGGACATATAGTCAGTGAAAAAGGAATATAGGCTGATCCCAAGAAGGTGCAATGCATAAAAGATTGGCCAACGCCTACTACTACTACCTCTCTTAGAGGATTTCTTGGTCTATCTTCATTCTATCGCAGATTTATAAAGCATTATGCGGCAATTGCAGCTCCTTTAACTGACAGGTTGAAGAAAGAGGCTTTCTTTTGGGATTCTCTTACAGATAGCAGCTTCAACTAGTTAAAGGAATTACTTACCTCTGCTCCTATTCTTGTATGCCCGGATTTCTCTAAAGCGTTTACTATACAGTGTGATGCTAGTGGCCGTGGCATTGGGGCTGTTTTGCTTTAGGAGCATGGAGTAATTGCATTTGAAAGCCGTAAGCTTACTGATAAGGAGATGGCCATGAATGTTTATGATCAGGAAATGTTGGCTATTCTGCATGCAATCAAGAAATGGCATCATTACTTATATGGCAGCCGATTCAGAGTACATAGTGATCATCGGGTACTCAAGTATTTCCTTACTCAGTCAAATCTTACTCCAAAGCAACGACGATGGATAGCAACAATACAAAATTATGACTTTGACATCACTCATACAAGGGGCAAAGATAACATAGTAGCTGATTCTCTCTCTCGTATGTGGGCCTGCAAAGTATCAGCCATGACAGAATTACATAGTGATTGGATTGAGGAGCTACAAGAGGCATATCTCTTAGATGAGGAATTCAGTCAAATCTTTCAGAAATTACAGCAAGGTCTTGTGGAAGAAAACTCACATTACCAGCTTAAAAATGGTCTTATTTGGTGGAAGGGCAAGATTGCTATTCCCTCTTCTTCTTATTTCAAGCGAAAAATTATGGAGGAGTTGCATTCTTCGCCTCTAGCTGGACACTTGGGAGTTTTCAAGACTTATGACAGGATCAACAAGAGCTTTTATTGGAAAGGACTGTGGAAAGATGTCAAGGACTTCGTTATGAAGTGTATGCCTTGTCAGCAAAATAAGGATAGCACCCATAAGCCAGGAGGTTTGTTGCAGCCATTGCCTATTCCTACGGGTAAATGGACTCATATTACTATGGACTTTATCACTGGCTTACCTACTACCAAGAAGGGGTGGAATAGTATTTATGTGGTGGTTGACAGACTCACCAAAGCAGCTCATTTTATCCCAACAAAAATTCAGTTTACTGCTTCTCAGGTGGCCAACCAGTTTATGGAGCATATTTTCAGATTACATGGATTACCGCAGGTGATTGTCCATGATAGGGACTCAAAGTTTATGAGTAACTTTTGGCAAGCGGTATTTACATCTATGGGTACGAAGTTGGCTCCATCTACGGCTTATCATCCCCAAACTGATGGACAGACAGAGAGAGTTAATAAATGGTTGGAGACTTATCTTCGCCATTTTTGCTATGATGTCCAAACCTCATGGGATTCTTGGTTACACCTGGCTGAGTTTGCTTATAATAATTCCACTCATGCGAGCATAGGAGTTTCACCCTTTGAGGCTTTGTATGGTTACAAGGTGCCCCTACCCACAGTCATTTTTAACGAAAAGATCAATCCTCATGGGAAGGAAGAGTTGGAAAGAATGCAGACCCTTCTTCAGCAATGCAAGGTGAATCTAAGGAAGGCTTAAGATCAGATGAAGATGTATGCTGATGAGAAGAGGAGGCCTTTAGAGTTCCAGGAAGGAGAGCTGGTTTTGTTGAAGGTGCCCAAATCCAAGTACTCTACATTGAAAGATGGATCCAGTAATAAGCTTGCCCACAGATTCTATGGCCCTTACAGGATCCTTAAGCGGATTGGAGATTTGGCATACAGACTAGAGCTTCCCTCTTCTACAAAGATTCATAACGTCTTCCATGTTAGTCAGCTCAAGCACTATTATGGTGATCCAGTGGATTTAGTTGATGAGCTGCCACCTATTGATGAAGATGGTATCGTTCAGTACATCCTAGAGGCTGTTATAGGTCAGCATGAAAAGAAGCTTCGATCACGTTCTATTGTAGAATATTTGATTAAATGGAGAGGTTTACCCTCTGAAGAGGCTTCTTGGAGACCTGATTCAATATTGAATGAGTATCCATACTTGAAGGATACATTGGTGGCTGAAGCCTATTGCTTATGGAGCTAGTATTGGTGCAGACTGGTTCAGGACAACACGCTGTTTTAGAACAGTTTTTGTCGTACTTCATTTTCATAATTGAGCTATCTACATGAGCTTAAAGTACTCTTCAAGAGCTTCGTTTTGATATGTGGTACATCTCATTTGGACACTTCTATCAAAAGTTATGGCAGATTTGGTCCAGCAGGGACTGTTATTTCAGCAAGCTGTCTACTTTCTTCTGGAACTATTTGTTGAAGATTCTATGGCTCCAATGGCTTCTAAAGTTCTTCAAATCATGTATATAGCGGGGTCCTCTTTCCGTTCTTCAAATTCAGTCATTGTAATGATAATTCTTCACTCATTCCCCATTTGTAAAGCTGTAAAACAGAGTAGTACTCTGTTCTATCCATCACTTCTTTAGTTCTTTCTAGGTTTGTTTTTGAGGACAAAAACTTTTGGGAAGGGATGGATTGTAAGAAGCTGGGAATACTTAGAATGCTAATAATATGCCATGTCACATTGACACTGGTATATAAGGAGAGAAGTTGTAATTTTTCACATCTTTTGACAAATCAATACATTTTACAATCTTTCTCTCCCTTCTAGCTCTAAGCTTCCATGGCTTCTTCATCTTTCTTGTCTTTCTCTCTCCAATTCTAGTCTTTATCTCTCCTCGTCACTCTATTTCTCTCTCTTCCTGCAGTCTTTCTCTCTCCTCTTTCTCTCTCCCTAGTTCTCTCTCTGACAGCCTCTGAATATAAGTGAGAGATGGCTGATTAGCAGCCTCCACTTCTACCCTCATGGTGATTGGGGAGGGGGGGGGGGGGGGGAGGGATGATAGAAAGGAAGTTTGGCCATTGCCATGCCACCGGGCTAATGATAGTAGTGCATTTCTATTGATGGTGGATGGGTGCTCGTATCGACGAGGCGTGATGCAAAATATTGGGAGATAAAGGAGTGGTCTTTATAGGGAGGGATACTCTTTTGAGAGAGAGAAAGAGAGAGAGAGAGAGAGAGAGTGTGTGTGTGTGTGTATGTGTGTGCGTGCACACGTATTTGTTTGCATGTGTTTTGGTTTTTGTTGGCAAGCTTTGGCGATCAGCTTCAAGTAAAGGAGCATGCATGTATTCGTTGCACATGGAGAGAAGAAAGGGTGCATCTCTCTATTGCATACTTGCTACAAGCTTGGGTAGTCCTTGCTAGCAGCATTCTTGGATGGCTTGAATGTGACATTGTGGGTGGTGATGCACTAGAGCAACACGACCAGCTACTGCGTATGGCTCGACATATCGTGCAACGACAACATCAAGCAAAGTGTATGTCTCGCCCATTTTATTCTCCTCTCTCTCTCTTTGTTTGTCGTTTGACACCTAATAAAGAATTCTTTATTCATATTTGATTTATCATTATTTTGATTGTTATAACTTGTATTAATTGTCTATATTTTTATTCTCTCTTGCTTTCCTGCTTTCAACTCTTTGTGTGTGTGTGCACATTACCTATAACATGATTCTATTTATCATTTGACACTTATCATAATATTTATTTTTTAATATTTGATTTATCATTATTTTTATTTTTATAACTTGTATTAGTTGTCTATATTTTATTCTCTCTAGGTTCTTCCCTTTCAATTTATATGTGTCTCATCCATTTTATTCTCTCTCTCTCTCTCTCTCTCTCTCTCTCTCTCTCTCTCTCTCTCTCTCTCATTTTCTATGCTCTTCATACTTATCAAAGGATCAGTAACTCATATTTGATTTATCATTAGATTAATTGTCTTAACTCATTGATTGTTTGTACTTTTTTCCATCTATAAAAATTTATTTAATTCATAATTTATTTATCATTAGTTAAATTATGTGTGTATACTTTGCGCGTGTGCTCTCTCTCTGTCTCTCAATCCACACTAACATAAACATGGATATATTTACTTATGCTATTTTACTTTATTTATTTAAATCTTTCTCTCTCTCTCTGTGTGCCGCCTATTGAGTGTAGCCACCGACAAGCCATTGCAAACCGCCCTAACTTGAGGGCTACCACCCAACTTTGCAAGTTGTGATTGCCTTGCCTATCCAAGCTTACGCTTTTGGGCTATTTGTGGAAAGAGGTTGCTACTTATGTGTTGCATTGCACAAGGGTGAGCAAGGTGAGGCAGAGAGAGAGAGAGAGAGAGAGAGAGAGAGAGAGAGAGAGAGAGAGAGATTTGATTCCTTGCCTATTGTCTGACCCTCTCTCTTCCTAGGCTATCCCACATGCTTGTGCCACAGAGAGAGAGAGAGAGAGAGAGAGAGAGAGAGAGAGAGAGAGTCTCCACTTACATGTAGCTTGGGAAACCTTCGCTTTTGCTACTCACCCCACTGTGACCTTCCACCTCCATACCTACCCACCCCACTGATGCCTTGTTGCTCTTGTTGAGAGAGAGAGAGAGAGAGAGAATATGCCATCGCCTTGTATTTACTGTGTACACCGTGACTGTACACCTACATGCTACAAGTGGTGGGCATCCATCACTATTACTTTATTCTTTATTCTTTCAGTGATTATTGAATAAGGGAAGGCCATTCATGCATTGTGTACTATTGGAGTTCCCACATGCACGCACACACACACACACACACACACACACACACACTCTCTCTCTCTCTCTCTCTCTCTCTCTCTCTCTCTCTCTCTCTCTCTCTCTCTCTCTCTCTCTCTCTCTCTCTCTCTCTCTCGTTCCATCTGCCATAGCTCTTGTTTTGTTCTCTTCTACTTACATGCTTCCACTTGGGCTGTATCTTTCAACTAGTATTGGTGTGGGTATTTGAGAAGCTTCTTCATCCTTTGCTTTAGCCTGGATTCAAAGCTTCAGCTCAAGGTTTCAGCCATTATTACTTCCTCCCAAGGTATGCATTGAGTCTTCCCTCCTCCCACCTTGTTCCACCTTGCTCTCAGCTTGTCAAGAAACTTCCCAAGGCTTAGCTTAGCATTTTTAAGTGCTTATTGAGCTAAGAATCAAGAATTCTATCCATTTTGAGTGAACACAGAGCATGATGTAAAAGTCTTGGACAAAATATAGCAACTTAACATCAGTTTCATATTTTGGCTTCAATGTTAGATTTAGTATTCTATAGTTAGAAATGAAGAGCACAATGAGAGCTACATATTTGATCACTCATAGAGTTGATTCTATGTAGTTTTTAGTTCTCTATTTCATAGAAGAGAATAGTTTTGGTTTGGACAGCAAATAGTAATTTCCATAATGTATGTTTGATGCTTTAGGGATGGTATTTTCGTACCCAGATGGTATGGTTATGCTTTGGGATGCTATTTAGATTTTTTAGAGCTTGGTTAGCTTAGTTTTGCAAATATTTATTGTTGCCATAACAATTTGGATAGTAAACATACAATAGTGAGCTTCATGTGCTTTGAATGCCTACATGGTATTTTGAGTATGCTACATGTCTACAGTGATGTCTAGCATTGATGTATAAGCCTTGATATGGTTATGATATGCTTTAGCACTTGGATTTGAGATATATTTGGGTTTGGTCAGTTGCTTTGAGATTTCATGCTTACTCACTCGCGGCGGATATTGAAGCTTCATTGGATACTTATGCTCCTGAATGTATTTGTGATGCACTTGGGCTTTTGAATGCTTTCATATATCAAGGTTTGCTTTCTCACTTTTCCTTCTAGATTTTCTTTCAATGGGAGAAGCTTACACTTGGCAAAGCTTGGTTCTTTGAGACAGTGGAACTCTTGGTTCATGTATATGCTCTCTTGTATGCTATTGGACACAATTATCTCCACTTGTGGATTGATTTGATTCCATATGCTTGGACACCAACAATTAACTCTGTCAGTAGTTTTCAATGATCTATATGCTTATGTGATGTATGGTTTATTGACACTTTGAGTTCATGGAAATCTTTGGTACCAGTGGTCTATGCTTAGTCACTACTCATTGAATTCTCTATATCCCAGTTGCTACTCGGATATCCTTGGCAATGGAAGCTTTCTTTCTTGGCTATTTGCTCATAGTTGGATTTCCATATACTGTTGTCTTTATTTTAGCATTGTTGTGATTATAGTTTTTCAAGATTGTCTTGGAGAATAGATATTGTGCTTTGGAAGTCTATTGGTTGTAGTTTTTGGTAGACAGCTCTATACTTTGGTATTCCCTCTTGTTTTGCCCTTGTTTTGGATGAGTTTTGGGGGATTGATTTGCAGTCTTTTATAGCATCCCGTTCTCTTGGATTTTGCATTGGTATATTGTTATTATGGTGGCTGTTTCTTCAAATGATAGTGCTCTTTTTAACATTGAAAAGCTTGATGGCACTATCCCCACATATTGGAAGACACAAATATGCCCAAAACTAGTTAAAAGAAATAGGTTAGGCCATTAAAAGTGCAAGATGGAAGGCATGGATCAAGATGACTAAGATGAGTTAGATGAGCTATGTAAATCCACCCTTATGCTGTCATTGTCTAAACATATTTGCTTCAGTATTGTTGCACCTAAGGATAATGCCTGGTAGTTATGGAAAAAGATATGCAATCTTTATGTCAAGCAAAATCGTGCATCACATATGTGTTGGTTGAAACAACTTATGGACCTTCACATGAAGAAAGGAACTAGTGTATCCTTGCATTTGAATGAATTTTATTTGATTTTTAATCACTTGACTTTGAAGGGCATTGAGTTCAAGGATAATATCTCTCTCTTGTACATCCTTGTGGCACTTTCCAAGTCATGGGACACTTTCCATACTATCATGTGTGCTAATATGCCTAAGGATGGCTTAAAAGTTGAGGATGTTGAGGGTGGTTTGCTCATAGAGGAGATAAACAAAAAGAATATGGATACAACATGTACTTCTCATTTATTGACTGTTAAGGGCAGACATGATGATAAGAGTAGTAATGACCATCGTGGTAGAGACTCATAGAGATCTCAGTCTCATAAGTAGTCTCGCAATGTCTTGTGGACATAAGTCCTCTCTAACATATTATTACTATGGGAAGTAGGGTCATATTTGGCTCTAGTGCCATAAGATGTGTGATAATAAGTACAAAGAGAGGTAAGGGCAAAATGCAAGAAAAATCTGAAGATCACAACATTGTCCCTAGTAAGTCTAGTGTGAAAAAAATATAGTCTAGCAAGAGTCAAATGATGAGTGTATCTTAGCAACTTCCTCTCTTGATGCTACTTAGTTGACCGATACTTCATCTACATATTCTCAATGTTGATTGCTTAATTATGGAGCTTCCTTTCTTGTTACCTCGTATAGGGATTGGTTTCAGTCCTATCAAAGCATGTCAAGTTCTATGAAACTAGGAAATGACTTGGTATTGGATATTATTTGGTATCAAGGATGTAAGGCTGCAGTTTTCTTCATGCAACTCTTTCATTCTGCATAATGTACGTCATGTATCGGCTTTGACCAAAAACCTTCTATTTGTTGGACAATTGGATGTTGCGGGCTATTATGTATCCATTAGTGATTTCGATGGAAGATTACCCGTAGGAATCTTATCTTTGTTCAAAATTATGGCTAGCAATCTCTATCCTTTATTTGTATCTAGGTTGCTCGACCATGTTTTGGCTATTGCTAATATACCACATGTATCTTTATCACATCATTACTTTGGGCACATGTCTTTAAAAGTAATAAAAATGCTTACTCATACCTCTTGATTACAAATATTTAATTCTTATGACCATTGTCTTTATGGTAGGTAGACATGCAATTCTCATAAGAAGTTTGGAATTATATGCATGGGTGAGCCTTTGGCTTATGGATATGATCCCATGCCTTGTTAGTCATTGGGTGGTGTGAAATGCTTTGTTATATTCATTGATGATTATTCTCATAAGGTCTAGGCATATCATACTAAGTAGAAATCAAATGCCTTATTCTATCTTTCAACATTGGCTTGCTCTTGTTGAGAATCAATCTGGGTATCGACTAAAATGCGTAAGGTCTGATTATGGGGGTGAGTACGTTTTTTAAGTATTTGAGAAGTTTTATTACAAGAGGGCTATTAAGCATAAGTTGACCAACCTATACATCCCACCCTAGAATAGTGTTGTCGAGCACATAAATAGAACCATCCAAGAACGAGTCCAAAGTATGCTTAGTCAGACATGCTTACTATAGCATTTTTTAGCTAAAGCAGCTACTATTACTATACATTTGATAAATAAATCCCAATGCACTACTATTAGTTGTCAAGTTGTAAGAGGAGATATGATCTAGAGAATCTTCCTCATATATAATCTTAGAGTCTTTGGATATGAGGCTTTCTGTCATGTACCTTAGGACAAATGTAATAAGCTAGATACTAAGTTAGTAAAATGCATCTTTCTTGGTTATGGAGATGCATGTGAGATGGGTTATCACATATGGTATCCATAGGCTCAAAAGATCCATCCTTAGCCATTTGTTGTTTTCCATAAGGAGAAGATGCATAAGCAACCTGAGCAGGTAGTTGAGGCACATAGGGTGATCTTTCATGATGCTACTATATAGCCTGCTAGATAGCCTACATGTGATGTTCTAGAGGCTTGTGATCACGATGTTAGAAAGGATGTACATGTCTTATAGCTTGTTTTGAGATTGTTTACTAGAGATAGATGCCAATATAATCGGTTTGAGCTCTCCATGGACTATGTTATGGTGATAGATTCTAGTGAGCCCTTTAGTTATGAGGAGATCATACACAAAGTTGATAATCACTCTTGGGAGAGGGCCATATAGTCTAAGTTTGGCCATTATAGAAAAATCATACATGGGATTTGGTTCCTTTGCCCAGTGGAAAACATGCATTGCTATACAAGTGGGTATACAAGTTTGAAGAGTACCCGTGGATGCTTGAAGCTAGCATATATGACCAAATTTTTTACTAAGGATTTTAAGCAAGAGCATGGTGTTGACTTGGACGAAGTCTTTTCTCCTATAGTCAAGATGAGTACCCTACAATTGGTTTTAGCCTTGGTTGTGCAGATAGATCTGGACTTTTATGAGATGGATGTAAAAACAAATTTTCTACATGGAGACTTGGATGAGAATATCTATATATAGCAACCTAAGGGCTTTATGAAAAAGGGTAGGGAATACCTAGTGTGCAAGTGGAGAAAGAGCCTTTATGACCTTAAGCAAGCACCTCATGAAGGGTATCATAAGTTTGATACTTTCATGCATTCATAGGGATATACTCATAGTGATATGGATTTGTTTTTATTCACGAAGAAGGCTTGTGATGAAAGTCTTATTATCTTGGTACTTTAGCCTATGATATGTTGATTATTGGGAGAGCTATTGATGAGCTAGATGCTTTGAAGACTCAACTCAAAAAGAGTTTTGAGATTAAGGACGTGTGTTAGGCCTCACATATTCTTGGCATGTCCACCATGCACGATCTCTCTAAGAGGTTTCTTCTTTAGCTGTCACAACATGCATACATATAGAAGGTGCTTGAGTGATTCAATATGCATACATATAGAAAGTGCTTGAGTGATTCAATATGCAAGATGTTAAGCCTATTGGATGTTCTTTAGCTTCCCATGCATACATATAGAAGGTGCTTGAGCGATTCAATATGCAAGATGTTAAGCCTATTAGATGTTCTTTACCTTCCCATGTGAAGGTCAATCATGTTAACTTTCAAATGATCAAAAGGCCAAGATGGCCAAGATCCCTTATGCATTCGTCGCGGGTAGTTTGATGTATGCCGTGATAACTACTCACCATGACATAGCATTTGTCATGGGAGTTATGGCACACTATATAGCTACACTTGGCCGGCAACATTGGGATACCATGAAGGATATTATATGGTACCTAAAAGACACTATAGACACATGTTTATGCTATGGTGGCCAGGATACTACAATCATGGGTTATACTAACTCTAACTATGAAAGACATGTTGTTTATTGGATGTTTAGAGTATAGAAATGCAAGGCCTTATCTACTACTGAGGCAAAGTACATTGTAACCACCATACTAAGGCTTATAAGGAGGCCCTATGGTTAGGCCGTTTGGTGGTAGATATTAGTATTATCGTTACTCCTACAATACATTCAGATTTTGAGTGCAATTCAATTGGCTAAGAAATTTGGTGTTTTATACGAAAACAAAGTGCATTGAGATGCGCTATCACTTCATTAGGGAGGTAGAAGAGGACAAGTTTGTTGAGCTTGTTGATTGACAAGAATCCTACAGATTTACTCACGAAAATTCTCTCAACAAAACATTTTGCCTTCCTTAGGAAAATGATGGGCATAGGATGAGATAATGTGTATTCTCATCCTATTGTATTGTATATACATTTGTACTTTGTCTTTTTTTTTCTTGTTCTCTCCTCACTCGAGGCACATTCGCCCTTAAGTAGGAGGTTGTTGGGTTTAAAGGCACATGAGCCTACTTTGCCTTGTATTTACTATATACACCATGACTACATACATGTACACTATAGGTGGCAGATGCCCATCACTATCACTTTATTCTTTATTCTCTCAATGACTATTGAATAAGTGAAGATTGATCTCACATTGTGAGTGCTAGAGTTTCCACATACAGTGTCTCTCTCTCTCTCTCTCTCTCTTGCTCTCTTACTCCATCTGCCATAGCTTTTTCTTTGCTCTTGCTTCTAGTTGGGTACTTCCACTTAGGCTCTATATTTCATGAGCCTTAGTAGCTTGCCCTTCTACCCTCATGGTGATTGGGATGAATGATGGAAAAGAAGGCTCATCATCACCACACCATTGTTGCTACGCCACTAGGCTAATGATTGTAGTGCATTTTTGTTGAGGTGGGATAGGTGGTGATATCGATGTGGTGTGATACTGAAGGTTGGGAGATAATAAAGCGAGATTTGTAGGGAGGGATACTCTTCTAAGAGAGAGAGTATGTGTGTGTGCATGCATGTATCTGTGTGTGTGTGTGTTTTTTTTTTGGTTTTGGTGGCAAGCTTTCATAATCAGCTTTAGGTGAAGGAACATGCACATATCAATCATAGATGGGGAGGAGGAAGAATGCATCTCTATTTTATGTGTGCTGGCTATGAGCTTGATGGTGGATGGACAGTCTCTACTCGCATTTTGGATGGCCTAGATGGATAATCCCTATTCGCATTTCGGACAATCTGGATGTAGCCTCATTGGTAGTGATGTGCAAGGATCTATGCGCCATCTAATGCCATCAGTGTGAACGTCAAATTTCTCAACTCTAACCTATACAACAACATTTGATGGGCACCTTGGCCCAGTTGCCTGTGCCATGCTAGGCACCCATACCTTGCTCTCCTTATATATATATATATATATATATATATATATATAGAGAGAGAGAGAGAGAGAGAGAGAGATGTGTACTACATCATGCTACCTTGCAAGCCCCATGTGCTGCATTTTGCGCTTGGCAGCTCAACCCCCTCCCCTCTAGCCTATGTAGCATCCCATACATGGCCTCTTACCCAGTCTTGCACCTAGGCTCCTATGTGCTGCTAGTACTACATGCAGGGGCAAGGTAGTTGGGGAGAGAGAGAGAGAGAGAGAGAGAGAGAGAGAGAGAGAGAGAGAGAGAGAGAGAGAGAGAGAGAGATGTGTACTACATCATGCTACCTTGCAAGCCCCATGTGTTGCATTTTGTGCTTGGCACTCAACCCCCTCCCCTCTAGCCTATGCGACATCCCGTGCATGGCCTCTTACATAGTCTTGCACCTGGGCTTCTATGTGCTGCTAGTGCTACAATAGGGGCAAGGTAGTTGGGGGGAGAGAGAGAGAGAGAGAGAGAGAGAGAGAGAGAGAGAGAGAGAGAGAGAGAGAGAGAGAGAGAGAGAGAGAGAGAGAGAGAGAGATAACTCCACATATGTCAAAGAGGGAAAGAGGGTGTAAGTTCAAAATTCTAATTTTTGTAGGTTCAAGATTTGTTGTAGGCTTGAGAGGCCCTATGAAGATTCGAGACCTCCCAACCCTACAATAAAATAATATAATAGGATAGATGATCTAGTAAAAGAGAGTACATGTAAGAGATCTAATAAAAGAATTTTCTCTCATATCTTAGGTCTTCTTATTATCCATAGTTCATAATGCATCCCTCCCTTTTATGTGTGCACATGTATACATGTGCATGTGTGCACACATGTGCATGTGCATGTACACTTTCACATAGATGTGTGTATGTGGGCATGCGTGGTATCAAAGTGCAAAATACCTCAACATATCAATTTACATTTGTTATAAAATAATTGCTACAATAAGCAATAGATATGATGGGTCATTATATACAACATAAAAGATGATACAAGTTGTTGTCTCCATTAAGAACATAAGTTTAACAACTATATACAAGAGGATAGCCTGATAATATGAAGGATTAATATTATTGTAAAAGGTGATCTATAATAAAAGTTTATTACAAATTGATTTTTATAACCATTTTATTAATATGTTATTAAATATTAGCCTTCAATGGCGTGTGAGTATAAAGTTGACATGGGCATACACCCCTTATTGTGCATGCACATGCATGCATGCATGTGCACACACATGTGTGCATGCACATTTAGGATTCAATGCATCCATTTCTATCTACTAGGCTAAATGTGCCAATATAGTGATGTTAACAATCTACCTAGGTTACTATATATTTAATTTGTGATGAATGATACTCAAATAGAAAATTGGGGACAATTTGATATTTTTATCAAATAGTCCTAATTATAAATGAAGGAATCACAAAAGAGTGACAATGAGAAGCCGATAGAGTTAAAGTCAAAGGTGCATTGCTTATAGGTTTTACAAAATCCAATTTTAAAGAATATCTATAGAACTAAATTGTTTGACTCACATTGAATCTATATTTGATATAGAAAAAATTGTGGTAAAGCTTTAATTGGCCAAAAACGATACATATTTTGTGCAAAATTGTCACTAAATTAGGGTGGGGTAAGTTTTTCTTTTGGAGGCATTTTTTTATTAGCCCCTTTAACTCTATGCCACACTACATGACGAGTAACAATGGGCTTCGAAACCTTTTGCTTCACACTAGATTTTCATGCATGCATGAATGTGTGTGTGTGTGTGTGTGTGTGTGTGTGTGTGTGTGTGTGTGTGTGTGTGTGTGTGCGTGCGTGCACATGTACACTTGCACATGCATACATCTATGTTTGCATGCATGTGATGTGAACATGTGTGCATGTGCCCACGCATGCACATGTGTGTGTATATTATTGTGGTCTAAGTAAGGAAAACTATAATGAAACCAAACTACCCCATCGAAAACTGCAATTTACTACTACTTGGTTATTTAGTAACAAATACTATACTACAAATGTGCTTGACTCCCAAAATTGGGATAAAACTACATGTGATTCCCTTGGACTCTCAATGTTGACATGATCCATGGGTTTATGCAATGAAAGGTTCATGACATCCACATATGATATGCCAATTAAAATGTCATGGTTAGAGTGGCCTTATAATTTCGTAAATTTGTAGTAAGAGGGCATTTTGTTTCCAAAAGGTAGCCGATTGTATTCCTAGGACATAAGATTATGGGCTTACATCAATGGGTTCAACAAAAATACAATAGTTTCTTCACATGAGGGAGGTCCTAAGACCTAAGGGCAAAGCCATAGGTTAGGCCATGGAGCTTGGATGAAGTGAATCCCACATTAAAATGGGTTTTTGACATTTACATTGTAATAGGTGGGAATGTGGTTTTAGACTTTTTATGCATTCTTTACTCCATTTCTCGCAAATGTATAGTTCATTTTATTGCTCAGACTTCCAAATCCTAACAATGATAAAAATAATAACAAATAATTATGGAAACAATGAATTTGTTGATTTAGTAGTGTTAGTTGTGGTAGTTGCGAGCTCGGTGGGCATATATTTCTATGACAACTTTTAAAACCCACAAGGCTATAGCTATGGAATATATAAATTACATGGAAGGTCAAGTGATGCTATTTTGATTAGATCTTGTTCTTTTCTCTTATTCTTTCTTATAAACTACTAACCTCTTATCTACATAATTTAAAACTAGCATTCTGTGCATGCTTCGCCGCTTCGCTACCTCAAAGTGGCAAGCGAAATTGTCGTGCTATTGCATGACAACTTTGCTCAACAATCCATTTCTCATCATTCTTTCTCTCTCTCTCTCTCTCTCTCTCTCTCTCTCTCGCTCTCTTTTAAATTTGATATTTTCTCTCTCTATTATTATCTCTCTCTTTCTCCGTTTATATTCTCTCTTCTTCTTTTTCTTCTTCTTCTTCCTCTCTCTCTCCTCTCTTTTCCTTTTGTCTCTCTCTTCAAAATTTATACTTCCTCTCTCTGTCTCTGTCTCTCTCCTTCTTTTTCTTCTTTCACTTTCTTTTTCCTCCTTAGTCTCTCTTAAAGTATGTAAATTTTGTCTTTTGCCTATATATAATTATCTCTCTTTATGTTTATATTCTCTCTCCTCCTCTCTCTCTCTACCCCCTTTTCTTCTCCTCCGCTTTCTCCTAATTTTCATTTTTTACTTCTCTCCCTCTCTATTTTAAATTTTATCTCTCTCTCTCTGTCTCTCTGTCTTTCTCTCCTTTTTCTTCTTTCACTTTCTTTTCCCTCCTTAGTCTCTCTTAAAGTATGTAAATTTTGTATTTTGCCTATATATAATTATCTCTCTTTATGTTCATATTCTCTCTCTCCTCCTCCTCCTCTCTCTCTCTATCCCCTTTTCTTCTCCTCCCCTTTCTCCTAATTTTTATTTTTTACTTCTCTCCCTCTCTATTTTAAATTTTATCTCTCTCCCTCTCTCTCTCTCTCTCTCCCTTCCCCTCGCTCTCAAAAAAGATTTTAATTTAAAAAATACTTTTCTCTTTCCTTTTTTCCCCCATCTCCCTTCCTCTTTCTTCTTCTTATTCTTCTTATTCTTATTCTTCTTCCTCTCTCTCTCTCTCTCTCTCTCTCTCTCTCTCTCTCTCTTCCCTCTCTCTCCTCTCTTTTTCTTTTCTCTTTCTCTCCTCTTTTTCCTTTTTTCTCTTCATTCTCTCTTTAATTGTTTTCTTTTATCTTTCTTTTAAATTTTATATTTCATCTCTCTATAATTCTCTCTCTTCTTCTTTTCTCTCTCTCCCCCTTTTCTTCTCCCTCCTCTTTTCCTTTTTTCTTTTCCTCTCTCTCTCTCTCTCTCTAATTTTATATTTCCTCTCTCTATAATTCTCTTTCTCTCTATTCCCCCCTCTCTCTATCCTCTTCTTTCTATTTTTCTCTCTTTGTATCTTTCTCTTGGTTTCTCTCTCTCTCTCTCTCTCTCTCTCTCTCTCTCTCTCTCTCTCCTTATTTTTCTTTTCCTCTCTCTCTTTCTCTTTCAAGTTTTTTTCTCTTGCTCTCTTTTCTCTCTATATTTTTTTTTCTCTCTCTCTCTCTCTCCATTTTTCTCTTTCCCTTTCTCTCCCCCTATTTTTTCTCTCTTTCAAATTATATTTTTCCTCTCTCTCTCTCTCTCTCTCTCTCTCTCTCTCTAAGTCAAAAACTATATCAAAAAAGGTTTAATTTAAAAAAGACTATTCTCTTTTCTCTTTCCCTCCCTATCTCCATCTTTTTCTCTTTCTTCTTGTTCTTATTCTTATCCTTCTTCTTCTATCTCCCTCTCAAAGTGTGTGAAAAACTATGTCCAAAAAAGAGTTAATTAAAAAGTTTAATTAAAAGTTTAATTTGAGAGAGAGAGAGAGAGAGAGAGAGAGAGAGAGAGAGAGAGAGAGAGAGAGAGAGAGAGAGAGAGAGAGAGAGAGAGAGAACCTAGGCCCTACACATGAGAGAAAGAAGGTGGAAGGGGGAGGAAGAAAAATGTTTAATTTAAAAAAGACTATTCTCTTTCCTCTTTCTTATTCTTTTTTTATCCTGGTTCTTCTTCTTCTTCTCTCTCTCTCTCTCTCTTCTTCTTTGAATTAAAAAAGATTTTAAAAATTTCTAATTAAAAGAAAAGTTTAAATTAAAAAGTTTAACCTAACACACACACACACACACACACAGAGAGAGAGAGAGAGAGAGAGAGAGAGAGAGAGAGAGAGAGAGAGAGAGAGAGCCTAGGCCCTACAATGAGAGAGAGAGAAGGGGGGAAGGAGAGGCTTTTAATTAAAAAGAGGAGGGGAAAGAGAAAAGGAGAGATTACACATGACAGAAAGGGGAGCGGAGGGGGTTTTAATTTAAAAATGGAGGTTTGGAAAAGGTTGTAGGTTTGAGAAGGCCTTTGGAGGTTCAGGGTTGTTTGAACCTACAAGTAAAATAATGTAGTAGTAAGATTTCTCTTATTCTTTCTTATAACTACTAACCTCTTATCTACATAATTCAAAATAGCAATTGCTTGTTTGTGTTTGTTGGCTTAAATAAAATGAGGTTTACTTGTTGACTTCAATAAAAGGAGGTTTAGGAATAGTGGTATCTTAGTTAGAGAGTAAGTGAGCAAGTTGGACATCTCATTATCATAGTTTGGAGTGTAGTCCTTGTTTAAGAATAAACACCTTTGCATATTGACCCTTCCCTTTCCTTCCAATGGGTAAGCTACAAGTTATTAACCTCAATGAGTTGCGTGAGAATTTGCCTTCTAGAAAATGATCCATACATGACTTTATAGTTGAGAATAAAGCTTTTAATGGCATCATTTTCAAGAACATAGATTTGATATGACCTTTATACCCAAAACCCTGTCACAATAAGAACATAGATTTGATATGACCATGCATAGCCATTCACCAATCTCTCAAATTCAAAATCTAGGTCTTCTTCTTGAATAGTGTAACTTGAAGTTTCAAATATGTGAAGCAAAGATTAGCTACTCATAGCATGCACACACAAACATATATATGCATATACTATCATGTGAACATGTCTTTTCAAAAAAAGAAAATTAACAAGCAAACAAGTAAAAAAACGTTGAGAACAAAAAAGCTAAAGAAGGCAAAGTAAGGACTACATATGTGTGAGAGAGAGAGGGGGGAGGGGGGGACTAGTACAATGCAAATAAATAAATAGAATACTTTAGAATGGGATTTACATACAAGAAATACTAATGTCAAAGTGTGCTACTTGCAAAAACCCAATGGATCACCAAACACAACTAAACATCTATGGATTATAGACAGTATACCGTGTACTTGATAAAAGACTTTTAGAAAGATTAATTGTCTTAGACAAGTTGACTTGTTGCATTAGAGCATTAAGTGTACTCAAAATATTAGCCAATAAGTTTGAATGTTTTTGAAGGAAAATAAGCTACGCAAAACACTAGTCTGCTTAATGCAAAGATGTTGCAAAGTGATGTGATTGAAGCGATGTTGCGATACCACTTTGCGGCTAATTTGCACTATTTTGTTGCAAAGTGGCATTTTCATCTTTCCCCATGTATTAAAGTTGAGGGACTTTAGGAGACACACACACACACACACACACACACTCTCTCTCTCTCTCTCTCTCTCTCTCTCTCTCTCTCTCTCTCTCTCTCTCTCTCTCTCTCTCTCTCTCACTCACTCTCTCTCTCTCTCTCTCTCTCTCTCATTTTGGAGTTGAGAGACATTATGGTTCTCTTTGTCATGTTTTTCCTCATCTAACTCTGAGAGTGTGCGCATTTGTATGTCCCTCACCCACTTTATTCCTCTCTTTCTCTCTCCCCCCCTCCATTCATTAAGAATTAGCTTATTATTATTAGATTTGTACTTCTTCTCTCTCTCTCTCTCATATTTATGTGTGTTTTTACACTTATCAAAGAATTTAACTCATATTTGACTTATCATTAGATTAATTGTTATAGCTCATATTAATTGTTTGAACTTTCTTCTCTTTTAAAAATTTGGGTATTCATATTTTCTATATCATTAGTTCAATTATTTGTATTATGTGTGCATGCGTTGCACACACACACACACACACACACACACACACACACACACACACATACACAAACATATGTTTTTAATTACTCTTTTATTAATTAATTATTTATTAAATGCACATATATATATATCGACCATCTATCAGTGTAACCACTAACTAGTCGTTGCCAACTACCCTAACTTAAGGGCTGCCATCTAGCTTTGCAATTCACAATTGCCTCACTCGCCCAAGCTTGCTCTCCCAAGTGTCTGTAGGAAGAGGTTGCTACTTAGTGCCACTATGTCGCATGGGGGTATGTAAGGTCAGGCACACACGCATACACACAAAGATCTTTGGTTCCTCACCTATTGTGCATTCCTCACTCTTCCTAGGTTGACCCGCATGCGCTTGCACCCTACAATTGACTTGCTCCATGTCTCGGGGAAGTTACTATATGTATATCCTGTACATCACGTGCATTCAAGGCGTATTTATAAATATCCTTATTTGTGAATTTTTCTTGAATGAAACATAACCTTTTTCTTTTCAATCTGTAAATAACTCCTTTATATTGTGCCCTTATGTATGTAAAAAATGTATAAAAATGGCATTTTAAAAATACATTATTTTGAACCCACATGATACACACATATTTATGAGTAACTTATTCGAGCTCCGTGTGTGTCACCGAGCTCTACACGTATTCACTGTTGCCCATGCTCTCGACTACATCTATGCATGGGTTCCTATCTCCTACATCATCCTAGTTGTAACGCTTGCATGTCACTTCAGTGTTTAGCCACCTATAGCCTCTACTTCTACTTGTCTACCCCACCTATGCCTCCTTGCTCCTACATGCACGAGAGAGAGAGAGAGAGAGAGAGAGAGAGAGAGAGAGAGAGAGAGAGAGAGAGAGAGAGAGAGAGAGAGAGAGAGAGAGAGAGAGAGAGAGAGAGAGAGAGAGAGAGAGAGAGAGAGAGAGAGAGAGAGAGAGAGAGAGAGAGAGAGAGAGTGTGTGTGTGTGTGTGTGTGTGCAAATATGCATACTTGTGAGCAAGTCTTCGAATCTAGGTGAGAGATGGCCGATCAGCAGCCTCCACTTCTGCCCTCATGGTGATTGGGGGGGGGGAGGGGATGATAGAAATGAAGTTTGGCCATCTCCATGCCACTGAGCTAATGATAGTAGTGCAATTATGTTTTGATGGTGGATGGGTGCTCGTATTGATGAGATGTGATGCAAAACATTGGGAGATAAAGGAGTGGTCTTTATATAGGGACGACTACTCTTTTGAGAGAGTGTATGTCTGTGTGTGCATGTGCGCGCACACAGGTGCATAGCTATTTACATGTGTTTTGGTTTTTGTTCGCAAGTTTTGGCGATCAGCTTCAAGTGAAGGAGCATGCATGTATAGTTTCACATGGAGGGGAGGAAGGATGCATCTCTCTATTGCATACTGGCTACGAGCTTGGGCAGTCCTGGTTGCTAGCAACATTCTTGGACGGCTTGAATACGACATTGTGGGTGGCGATGCACTAGAGCAACACGACCAGTTGCTGCATATGGCTTGGTATATCGTGTGTAATATTCTCGCCACAGTGCCTCATATCAAGAAACAAATTCGGGCTTGATGCGTTTTAAAAATTACTCGTCGAGCTATCACATAAGTGACCTCAGGTAATTTTCTTCATATTGAGAATCACATTAAATCAATTTTGCAATCCGACACGAGAAGATGCCTCAATGTTCCCAGCCATAAAAATCAAAGATGCATCATAAATAATATTACGACGGCTTGATCATAATTTTTTCCGCATTATATTTGATTTATCATTCTCGATTCCATTTAATGCGTCAAAGATCGTATTGATTTTGTAACTGTAAGACAAATCGCAAAAGCCTTAATCAGTAGGCAAAGAATGCACAAGAAC
Organism: Lygodium microphyllum; assembly: GCF_053477565.2. Classification (NCBI taxonomy): domain Eukaryota; kingdom Viridiplantae; phylum Streptophyta; class Polypodiopsida; order Schizaeales; family Lygodiaceae; genus Lygodium; species Lygodium microphyllum. The sequence goes on from NC_141151.1 coordinate 81,161,724, forward strand.
GAGTATGATATTGAGTAAGTTAAGTATCAAAGAGTATGGCATGACTTTATAAACTAGATAAGTCATAAGGTAACTTGGCCAAAAAACACCGGATGAAATCGTTTTGAAGAAAAAAAGACGTTTTTGAAAAAATAGACAAAAAATCATGACTTTTTGATGTTTGGAGGGAGAGAAAGCATTTTAAAATCATCCCCATGCCACCATCCAACAGGTAGGCAATCAAAATGCATTTTTTATAAAGCTTAGTTAGCTCTTGACAAGTAGCCAAAAGAATGAGTCGACTGCATGCTCCCCTCTTATGGCTATAAATACACCCCCTCTCGTTCACAAAGAAAGCAAGAAGAAAGACCTCCTAATGATAGAAGATTTTATCTACTTCTCTTTTCCATTGTAGTTTTAAGCTTGAAGGAGGAAAATACCCCTCTTCTACCTCATTTCTATTTGCTACGTCATGTTACGCCTTCCTCCCATATAGCCATATCACTAAGCAAAACGTAGGTGAAATTTTTATGGATGACCATCAACTCTTCCTAAACTACCACGTCAATTTTGCCTAACATCCATGGCTCCACGAGGTTGTAGAAATTCAAAAATCCCATTTAAAGCAAGGGAAGCAAAGCATGTGGCCGATGGAGAAAATGATGTGGCAGGAATTAGCGAAACCCCTGTTATAGCAAACCTGAGAGAGGTAACATCTCGTTGGTTTGAAAAAAATAATGTTTTATAAGCTTATCGCTATATTTGGCTTTAAATGATTATAAACATATTTTTTTAAAAATGCATATGAGCTGTCACTTAGGAAAATAGCCTAAGTAATATAATAATTAACTATTTGATGAAAAAACTCTTTCACTTGAAAAAGGATTAAATGGCTGTCATTAAGAAAATATCTTAATTATGATTTATTTTATGATATTTATTGTTATTTCATTAATGACACATATGATCATAATATAAAAAAAGGTAGACGGTGTTAAGAAATGGAATATTTTATAAATTTTTCTTGAAAGTGACTATTTCTTTTTCTTTTTAAAATGATAAAAAATATATATGAGTTTTATAATAATTTATAAAAAATCATTTATATAACATCATGAAATAATCAATGTATTAAATCAACATAAAATTGCATAGAAAAATATATACTAGATGCGCATGAATTAGGTGCATGAAAATATAAATTGATGTATGAAAGTTTAAGGAAAAATTACACTTATGATTTTTGCATTGCTTAGAATAAAGTTTTCAGATAAACAATCAGCATTGCACTTAGGATATAGTAAAATGAAAATTGATCTTTCTAGATAACGTTGAAAGTTCAACAAATGGTCGGACATCATTGATTAAACCATGGAATATGACTAGAATAAATTAAAAAATATTTTCCTACTGAAAACACATACAATGTTAATATTAATGATTATATTAGCGAGAGCGTCAATATCATGAGTTGATCCAAGTATGAATCAACGAGAAAACCTAACCTAAAATATCGAGAATGTTGAAGCGAAAACAACTATGAAATACTTGACAACCCTAAAACTATCAATATAAAAAAATTAAAGAAATATTGTAAGTCTATAGGACTTTTTGGACATTTATAATAATTTGTCAATACAAATTCTAAAGTATAAATAAACTTGAAAAAGTATTTGAAATCCTACTAAGTGCGGGTTAGGGTAGGATAATGCATGAATTGCTTGCCATAGGTATAAATGTCCATATTATCTTTTAGGATGGAAATACCAAATTTTTCATATGGATAAATTAGACTTTAGATTCGTGAAATAAACTGTGGATCCCAAAAAAGAGTTGCAAGTAGGAAGTGAAACCCTAAGAATAAGATGAGACATTAAAAGAGAAACCCTAGATTTAGGCGGGGTTGCTTACTATGCTAAAAACACTTGATGTTGTTTCTTTGTTATTTGTGCATGCATTGATGGTTGCACAGGAAATATTTATTGTGCTTGTAGCAGTTCAATCTGATTGTAAATATATAATCAAGATAATAAGAGAAAAGATTACGCTATGCCTCCCCCACCACGGCTAGAAGTGGCCTGCTCCAAGGGGGGTTGTTTTGTACTGTCACGAGGAGCTTTGGACCAGCCCCGATGGTGAGAGGTCACTCAGTGAGGAATCTGTTAAGTAGGAGGAGGTGGAAGTGGTAGGGGGGCTCTGACCGTAAATCTCTCGATCACTCCTAGGACTTGACTGACCCTCATACAAATTAAAATGGGATCCTGGAGTCCCCAGTACTAGTGAAGGGATGAAATTCTTGGAGGGTTTGTTTTCTTCTGCATAGACAAAATGGATTTTTTGGTGAATGGAGGTTTATCTTCTGCGTAGGTAGAAGGGAAAAATCATTGTAAATAAATTTATGAAATAATAAATATATATATTTTTCCAAAAGACTATTTTTCTCTGTCTTTGTGTTGTGTCGTAAAATTATGCGAAGGAACTTGTGATAACAGATTAATTAACGAAGCTGCTTTCATATGTCATAAATTAATGTGATAGGCAATTAGAAAACTAAATAAAACCATTTGTGAAAAGTGGGTAGGCGAGATCCCTAACAGATCTGTCCTACAGATGGGTGGTCTCGGTAAGCTGGCAGCTTCTCTTAAGAGATTGAATGAAACATTAATTAGGAAAAATTAGGTAGAGCCGAGTGTTGACTTACCTAGGGCCATGTCTTATAACCTTGATCAGTAATCATCTTAGGGGAAAGGTGCGGCAGCTGTGCTAGAACTCTGTTAAGGTTCCCTAAATCCTAACCAGTTGCTAGAAAAAAGCATTGCACTCCATGAACCAAGGGTAACTATGATCACTCTAGTTGGATCAGAAGCCCTTGTGTGGGACACCTCCGATGGAGCTAGCTAATGCATTGAGACCTCAGTTGTCAAATTAGGCCCCCAAGCTTGCAGGTTAATCCTCGTGGGAACAACCGATACCTTTCGTTATGGGATGGACTTTGGGAAACCTAGACGATAGACCCCGTGTGTTCTCTCGAGTGATAGATGAAGTCACCTAGGATAGTTCCTCGAGATGGACCACTAAAACGTGCTGCCAGGGAATTGTTAGGTAGGCACGTGACACGTGGTATCACAATGTAATTGAAATTAAAAATATCTATGGTTTTTAATACCAAATATTCTAAGTTATAATCAGCCTACTAATTGTTAAGGGATAAACTTTGGCAGAATAATGAAGCCTGGAACTAGTTTCTTGTTTTTCGAGTAATGTACACATCTACATTGAACTCCACGGATGTCGAATGGAGACAAGAAATGAAGAGGATACTCGATTGCCTATATGATCCATCCCCTGTGAATCGTGAAAGAAGATGGTTTTGGGATGAGCGTTATTATTACATTGAGACTGATCGAAATCTTCAATATGCAGACTAATCTAAAACACCTTGAATGGATGGAAAATTTAAAAGTAGTTGAGGTCTTTAGTCCAGAAGGAATCCACTTATGATTACCAGTGGTCGACAGATATGTCTAGAGACCATTATGTCTATGACAAGGTACTGAAGGTAATCCCAGTCAACTGGATTATAATCCAAGGATGTCGCAAGTATCGAGATTACCGTATCCATGGTTTTCCAAATTTGCCATTTCCATAGTATAGGTTTTTAGACATAGATAGCAATTGGCCTACTTTCTTCTACATGAATGTAATTGATATCCATCCCTGAAAAAGAAAGATATAATGATATCCTATTTTGAAAATTGTATATAGTATCTAGCCTATCCTATCGATGTTGATATATCTCTACCTGTAAACATTTGCCATTTGTAAATATCCCTTGTAAAAAAAATCGTAGCATATGGTTATTGATAATAAAAGATAACATTGGCTAGATTTTGTAAAAATATTGTGCTCTTTGGCCCATCATTGTTTTCCAAAACTAGTAAGATATGATAATGTGAAAAAAAAGTTGAAAATTTTAATCACTAAACTAATTCATGAAACTTATGATAATCCAAGGTAATACAACTATGGAGAGAGCTTAGGCCCAACCGCCAAGACCCATGGACTGCTTATTGTTTCAAGCGTTTCAAGCAAAGCTCTAATGGCTATCTCTCATCTAGCTGATGCGCCTTTAAACCTACGAGTGTAGTGAGCTTACCTTGATGCCGAAATGAGTTGTTTCCTCCCTCGCATACACCGGTAGCTCCACGATCCTAGATGCTAGCTCAAGCATCCTCAAGCCTCCTCCATCGAGCTCCATCCACCATAGCCGTGCACGCGTGAGAAAAGAGAAGAGAAGGGAGATGGTGAAGAGCTTCACCGTCTTGATCCTTCACTCCCACACACTCCCTCCCTCACACTCTCACACTCCCTCCCTCAAGAGCACACACACAAGCAAGGTGAAGAGAGGAAAAGAAGAAGAGATGACTCTTATTATCCACATACCAAAGAATGAGCTTCCATTCACTTTTTGAACTTTATATACAAGTCCTAAAATCCCACGGGCACCCATCCCTTTTTACATGACCGACCATTGTGGCAAGGTCCTTTTTCCTATTTCCCTCTTTTTGCCTCATGCCTTAAGCCTACACCCGTCTATTCTTTTACAAATGGCACAGGAGGGTGCTTGGTACTCTTTTACAAGAGTTTTTAGAGGCGCCTTGCATTTAAAATTGTGCGTTTTGTCTCAGCTTAACTTTAGGGGCCGCCTCTGCGCTTTTGCTATTTTTCTGTCCTTTTTTCGCTCTTTGCTTCATATTTCTGCCATCTCGAATTGAGGTTACTATTGGCCCCCTCCGAGATGGGTGCCAGTCCCATGGCACTTCGAGCTCTTTGTTATGGAAGGGTGGGCTATGGGCAAGTGGCTGGTGGGGTGATGATTGGGCCACATGTGGACTCCGTTGATTGGGAAGCTTTGGTAATGATTTGGATGGAGAACCCAAGTTATGTTGAATGGATGATTGGGGCCTCCGAAGTTGGTGGTTTGCAGCATCTTGTTGTACCTGAAAGGAGAAAGTGCTCTACTTAAGGGGAGTGTCTACCTCACCATGCAGTGCTATGTGTTCATGCTAGTGGAACGGGGAGCTGGGTCTAACCATAGGAACGCCTGGGTGATCTCCTACACTTGAGAACCCTGTTCATGCGAAGGAAGGTGCGGTGTGTATAGCTTAGGGTGACAGGTCTAACCATAGGCGAGTGTTACCTCACTTGAGGTGCCCTAAGTGTGAAGTGGGAAGTCAAAAAGGGCTAGGGGGCTGACTGAGGCCATCGGACATGCCTAACTTGAGGACCCATAGGTGCAATGACTGTGAGCTATGCGCCGCAAATTGTGTTTGGGCGTGTTGTGTGCTCTGTTCATTGTTATTTGTTTGTTGTCTTTGTGTTTGGCCTTCTCTTTTCTTTTATTGCTTTTCTTTTTTCTTTTTTGCTTGTTGAGTTACGTGATTCAGACAGTAGCTAATTGCTAGTTATCATCATTAGAATGTGGTGGGGAAGTGGATTCAATGGAGTGACTCAAAAGTTTCCATCTCTGCATGTAACCCTTAAGGTTTAAGCAGATATGGAGAGAGGTGGTGGAGAGGAATGGGTGGTTATAGTGGGTGAATTGATTGTCACTCATATCCTCAAGAATAGCTAGGTAGAAGGAAGGTAGAAGGTTGGCTTGTATCATTAGGTGGGTCATTAAGCATCTATCTATGGCATTAGGATAAAAAAAGAGTGGGGTGAGATCATGTTCTACCGGGGTGGGATCCTGCTTAAGTAAGATTTTTAATAGCCTAAGGTAGTTGCATGTGGTAATGAAGTTATCAGAATGTAGTGGGGAAGGGGATTTAATGGAGTGACTCAAAAGTTTCCATCTATGCATGTAACCTTAAGGTTCAAGCAGACATGGAGACAGGTGGTGGAGAGGAAGGGTGGTTACAACAGGTGAATTGGTTGTCACTCATATCCTCAAGAATAGCTAGGCAGAAGGAAGGTAGAAGGCTGGCTCGCATCATTAGGTGGGTCATTGCATAGCTATCTATGGTGTTAGGGTAAAAAAAGAGTGGGGGGAGATCACATTCTGCCGGGGTGGGATACTGCTTAAGTAGGATTTTTAATAGCCTAAGGTAGTTGCATGTGGTAATGAAGGCGGGATCGGGACAGGAGGAGAAGTCAACAATGAAGTGGGTCATGGTAGCATCTAGGCTATCCGAGGTGAAAGTGAGAGCTTGTGCTAAGGTATTAGTACCGGGGTTATATATGATGGGGAAGTCATAGCAACTATGGATGTTTGTATCAAAATCTACTCCTACCCTACGAGGATACGCCATGAAGGTGGGGTTGTTTCTCTCAACAGAGGGGAGGGTATTATGAAAAGCCATCCAAGAGAACACATTGTCATCGCAAATGCATCTCGACACAGTGGTGAGACAGACCGAGGCACTTCAAAAACCTTATTTTGCCAATACTCTGCATCCTTGGTGCCCCAGAGTGGGATTCTTCTCTATTTCTTCCAGCCATTGTTGGCCTAGCTGGCTTCCAATGCCGATCACCTCTTCAACTACTTTAAGGGGAAGGACTCTTAGGAGGAGGAAGCTTAAGTTAAAAGGCCATTTCTCTTTTTCTTGTCTCTCCTAGACTATGAGTTTTGCATGGAAGCTAGCTGGTAGGTCACCTGGGCATGGTGGAAGAGCCAACGGTTGTGCCATAGGTTTGGCCCTCAATCTTTGTCTTTCTTCTTCCACCATTTTCTTTTTCTTTTCCCTCAGGGCGGGTTTTCTTTCCACGGATGTGTCTATTGACTGTTGACTGCTGCTGTTCTTTAGAGTGGGGTGAAGGGGGTTGTGGGATCACTTCTTCTTCGACTTTGCCCATGTCAAATTGCAGTTCAGCTTCACCCCTTTGGTGATCTTCTTTCTATACCTCCTCTACAAACCCCAGTGCATCAATCTCCTGGGGGGGTTAGGCCGGCCAACAACACGTACTTGTATTGTTCATCAAGGCTCAACCCAACTACAATGGATTGTGGTGGCATGTGTAGCCCTCCTTGCAGAGCTCTGCATGCTATGCTCAGCTTCTTCTTTACCACCTCAAGGGACTCCCTTTCCTTTGTTTGAGTGGCATCCATCAGAGTATTCAGGAAAGCTCGTTGTTGAGTAATGAAGCCCACTTGGACTGTTTTTGCTCTGCTTTTTGCTAGGAATTTCTATTTTTCCACGAGAGCCAAGTGGCGCGCCAAGGTCTTCAATCTTCATTCATTTTGGCATGCCCACTATTCGGCTCTCTTTTTCATCTCCTCCATACTTTCTCCTTGTCGTTGTACTAGGGCCATGAGTCTCTCCTCCTGGTCTTCCAATTCCCTGCTCATTCTCTCCTACTCTTTTCTTTCAAGGCTCAACTTTTCGGTCATGGTTTTCATCTCTCTGTGGTGTTGTTCCTTTTCTTGCTTCATTTCTTCTTCCCTTGCGGAAAACTCTTCCATGTCTCATTTGATCCCATATGTTTTTGATGCCAAATCGTCAAGTTGCATGATTAAAAGTTTATATTCTCTCTGTAGTTTCACTAGCTCTTGATTTTCATCTTCGAGCTATTGCCGCCAACTTTCCTCCTTGTCATCTTTGGCCTTTAGTTCCTGTTTTAGATCAAAGATCTCCTTTTGTTGCATAGCTATTTGCCTCGTCTTTTCAAGCTAGAAGGTTGCCACCAACTCCTTTTCTGCTTCCAACTCGCCCATTTCTATCTTTCTTTTCTCCTTTGCCTTCTCTAGCTGAGAGAGCAGTTCAACAACATATTCATCATAGTTTACTGGTGGCATCATAGTTGTAGGGATTGGAGTGGTCGAAGCTTTCACCTTTTGGCGTTTCGGGTCCTGTCTAGACTCGACATCTATGGTCGGTCTTTTTTGCCATGTGGCCGTAGTCTCCATACTCTTTCCTTTGGCGAGTTACTTATTAATGAAGTGCTGCATCTAGAGAGGGGTGGGATGGGATGGATGGGAGCCTTGCCCTTGCCCTCAATGATCACTGGTGGTATGACTTTGGGTACATGAGTGCTTGAGCCAGGCCCCTCATCCCTGGGCAGACTTAAAGCCCCTAGGTCATCAAGTCAGCTTGGCTGTTCTATGGACCGGTGAGTTGCTTTGGCCATGTCTTCCTCCTCCTTTCTCCTCAACTCCGCCTCCTTTTCTGCAGCTCTTCTCTCTCTCTTTTCCTCTATTTTCCTTGATTCTTCTGCCAGCCTTTCATCTTCTTCCTTCTCTTTCTTCTTCCTCTCTTTAGCCTCTTTTTTTGACTCCTTCTTGGCTTTTCTCTCTTCCTCTTTCAACTCCTCTGCCTCTTGCTTTTTCTTATTCTTCCTCTCTTCAACCTCTCTTAGGGATTCCCTTTTGACTCTCTCTAGATCTTTTTTTTCCTTCTTCCTACCCTCATCCTAATTCTTCTTCTGAGATGTCTTTTTAGTGGGCTTCTTTACTTTTTTCCTTTTGGATTGAGCCTCTTGATCCTCCTTCTTTGTCTTAGTTTCTGTCCTGTCGCTCGATGACTCTTTCTCCTAGTGGATCGATGACCTATCTCAAGTCTCATCCTCTCCTTCTTCTCCTTGCTAAGCTTCTAGCCTCTTGGATGATGGATGTCACACACTTCCATATTCGATGAAAGAGGCTTTCGAGGAAGGTTTCTTTCTCTTGGTACTTTTAGAGACTGGGGACTCTCTGCCTGCCGATTAGGGCTAGTGCTTTGGCTGCTTGGTCTATAGTCTTGTGCACGTAGCTGTTTCAGTATACCTCATCCAAGATGTGGGTTGCCACATTCTCCAACATAGGCACATTGATTCGGTGCATGAGGGAGTTATAGTGCTAGTTGGAGAAGAGTGAGTGCACCAATTTTGTCTGCATGTGGGCCTCAGTATCGGGGATATCCTGTATGCTGATGATGTCGTTTTTCAAAACATCCTCCCTCTTCATCTTTACCATAGCATACACATCTCTCTTATGTTTCTTCTCCACTTTAGATTCCAATCCTAGTGCCTTCTCCACCAAGGCCTGGTTCAATGGCACCTGCACTTGTTTAGCATTCTCCCCTCTTCCCACAGTCACTGCTCCATATTTTTTATCAGGGTTGTATGTTCTTACAAATTCCACACACTTTGTGTGGTTAGGCTCTTGCACAAACTTCTCTAGGTACTTTGAGAGGTTACACTGTTCCACCACTCTCCTTGCAGTCTCCTCCTTGGCTACCACCTCCTCAAGGTTGTGGATATTGCAGAATTTCAGTTGATTATAAGCACAATTTTCTAAGCTGATGTCATACTGCGTCCTCTTCTCCTCCGTGAAAGGGATTCACTGCAACATCTTTCATTCCTGTCATGAACCATGATTCCCATTAGTGCTTTCAAAACAATTATTTGTTGAAAAGAAAGACTTCATGTTTGTTGAATGAAAACATTTACACTCCAAAATAGACTTTCCTTTTAGACTTTTCACCTTTTATTTCAAAATTTTTGTGACATTTTTTCTCAATCAGAAGTTAACATGTTTCTTTCCTTTCTGGGTTTAAGTGTAGACTGAGGTTTTCATGGTGGTTTGTTTTTTCTTATGTGTTTATGCGTTTGCTTGATTTTAATTGGTTCTGATTTGACTCACCATACCCCCTCCCCTTTCGGATTTGAGAAGAATCCTCCCTAGGATTAAAGGTTAGCGGGCCAAGGGCATTCTAGATTGTACTCCAACTGAGCTTTGCGGTCCAGATCAAAGGGTCGGCTACCTATGTGTGTGATGTAAGTAAGGACATCTGTTAGGAAGTCACCAAAATCGATAGGACTAGCAATATGTAACTCTTCCTCAGTCAGGAGGCGATCAAGGTAATGGTGTCCTTTGATGTGCTCTTCCATAGGTCAGCCACAAATAGTTGTTAACACCCTATACACGATTGGAGTGACATAAAAGTTGGGTCATACTTCGATGTCTTGATTGTGTGTCCCTGCTCAACATTGGCCATTATTTGGCATCCTTCGAGTTTCCATTGCAATCGAAGAGCATACCAATTCTGTAAGAACAGGGATTCAGTTTCAACAAGTTGTTTCAACTACTCGATTTCTTGGTAAGTGATAGCAGAAGTAGCTCACTTATCGTATGACATAATGAGACACTGTTTGATGACTTGCTCTCTAGATATCTCAGTGCTAAGCAACTCTGCAACTGAGTGGGGTGCTTTGACGAATGCGAATTCGAATGTGTCCCATGAACAAGGTGCACGCAAGGCACTCAAGAGTGGCACCTCCTCATAGCTCGAACACTACAAGATATAGACCTTATAGCGACGTTTAAAGCGACGAAAATACAAACAACAAAATTTACCCCCGTCGTCGCAAAAAGCGTCGTTATTGACGACGCCATAGAATCGTCGCTATATGCATTGCTATTTACGTCGCAAATGCGACGCATATAGCGACGCACATAACGACGCATATAGCGACAGTTACAGACAATTTGCGACGCTGATAGCGACGACAATAGCGACGTGTGCAGTAAATTTGCGACGCAAATAGCGACGGTAACAGAGAAAAAAAAAAATTTGAGAGCCATACAAAATAGTTTCTGCACTGCTGCATACAAAGCGTTTGCAAACAAAAAGAATGTATACTGAAATCATAAGACTGATAGATGAAATAAATACATGATATCGCATAAAATGCGATTGGTACAATCATAAAACAATATCACTAATACATAGAAAATGTCTACATAGATCGGGCGACTAAAAACTAAAGGTATGTGAGTGCTAAGGATCCAAGGGCGAGCTACAAATCGTCGTCCCCCGAAAGCTCTTCCCGCTGTAAAGGAGCATCAAACGGATTCTGCAGAAAAAGAAACAACATATCAATCCACCATACAATAATGCATTCAAATATCTCATGGTAACTACGGACATGAAAGATGAGTGACTTACTGGGCCGCCGCGTCTGTACAATCGGTCGATCAATGATCTGAGACCGTGCCTCTCTGCATATCGAGTCTCAAGGCCTTGCGGATCGCGATTTGTAATGGAGTGCTGCAAAGAAAACAAAATGCTAACTGTTAGAAACATGATTGTCAGTACAAATAATATCTCAAAAAAACAAATAAGCAAAACAAAAGAGAAACTTACAAAGTCCTCCAAATATGTCCTGCGGCCGCCACTCCCAAGATGATGTACCGATCCGGCCTCGATTCGTGCCCTCGCCGCCTCCCGCTGCTGACTCCAACGTCCTGGCGAATTTGTAGCCTCCTCCCTCAGTCGGCGTCAGTCATCTGCATCTAACCACTCGGGCTTTGGAGCCCCACTCTTGATTGCCTTGCGTGCGTCGGATCGTCTATGTGACATGTATGCACGCATGCAATCCATCATCCAGCCCGTAGAGAATCTATCCACTGCGGCTGGCACCGGGAACTCCTCGTGCAAGGATGCTACTATGTACTCCTTGCTCCCCTCCGGTATGTTCCTCCAATGATCCAGGACGTTGTGCCGAAAAACTTATTGGCACAACTCCCTCATGCGAGCCATCACCCTCCTCCCCTCGTCATTCATGATGATGGCTCCTGACTTGCCATCCACTAGGTATCCATAATCCCTAGGAGTGTGCCTCGTATGGGCCCTCTCCCATCTCCGTCCACGCTCCTGGGCATATCCAGGAGACCCCTGAACATCCGGTGTACCGACGGGGGTACCCTCTCCCGGAGTGCCACTCAAAGGGGTGCCACCAGAGGGGGTGCCACCAAAAGGAGTGCCACCAAAAGGCGTGCCACCAAAAGGAGTGCCACCAAAAGGCGTGACATCTGCCGACGGCTGCGCAAAAGCCGGAGTAACTGGAGTGGACGTCCCCATAGGTGTGACAAATCCTGGAGGTGACCGAGCTCCAGCTGAATGACGAGACGGAGACACCGCGTCCGTGTCTCCACAGCAGCACCCCCCTGATCCTCCTGCAGTCGCAGTCCCTCCCTCTGGCCCAAGTCGCGAGTGTCGAGATCGTCTGCTCGAAGCTGAAGCATCTGATCGCACTGAAGCTGATCTAGTAGAGCGCCCTGACGAAGAACGAGACAGCTCCTGATTTGCTATCTCTCTGAATCTCGCGAGCTGATCTGGAGACATACGTGCCATCATCTCCTGAAACTCCTCATCGCTCATTCCTCGACTCATCCTGAAAATGTCGATACCTGCACAGATAAAAAATAATGTTAGAATAATCAATTTAAACTATACAAAGCACATTAATATAAATCATTTTTGAAAAATCCCTCTTAAAATGCATATCTTATCTACCTTTATGGAAGATCTAAACAACGAATTGAGTAATACAATTCTCCAAGAATGAAGTATTCTATGGTCCATTGCACCAAAGTCGATAGCTTGTAAATGGCCCCGCGAATTTCTGGAGTTAGGCATCCCGCGATCGCGATCGGTAGGACAAACTGCCACAAATGAGAAAGCATTAAGAATAATGGTCACTTTTCAAATTTCAAAATGTCCACGCTAATTAAAATCCATTCTGTTCACAAACCTGACATATCTTATGCCAATCATGGGATTTTAGCCCAGACATTTGGTCATCTTTAGAAAATGCGGACCTGAGAGAACGCATCATACCCGTCGGAGTGCGGATAGACTTGATTACTTGCTTCACAATGCGCTCTTCTTTGGTAGACAAAACCCAGGGAGCACGAGGAAGCTGCACTCCCCCTTCAGCACTCGACTGCGGCCAAAGCGCCTCCATCTTACCTACCTCCTTTAAATCCATTCGTGACCCTATAGTGTCTCTCTTTCCTGTGATGTGGTCCCATAGCAAGCTGCCCATATTTTTGAAAATATGCATGGGATCCAACAAGTGGTTGACCTGTAAGTGGGTCCAATATGGCAACTCGTAGAAAACTGAGAACCGTCGCATTCCATTTGGATGTGATTCCGGGTTTACCATTTTCAGCTTGTACCAGCTTGCAGCGTTCATACGTGCTGGAGGTCGTCCAAGAAAACCTTCCCTGAGTTCATGATCCTTCGGCAAGAAAGCGGCGTGTCCTTGATATACCATCTTCTTCATGGTTCGTGACCTTCGGGAGTCTAACTGTGGCCCACACAATGGACATGCATGATAACCTGAAGTAACGAGACCTGCAAGGCGATCCACAACCTAGTGAATACTTGATTGAATGAAATAAAATATAGATATTACCGGCGTGAACAAAGGTCTGCTCACTTGAGCACTCTCCCAATCCCGGAAAGTCATGCATCGTCCACACGAGAATGGCTCGAATGTTGGCTGACCGCCGACCATCGCGCCTGCTCATATCTTGCACCGTGACCCCCTCCTCCCACAAAATCTTAAGCTCATCGACTAATGGACGAAGATACACGTCCATATTTTTTACTTTGTAGCGGCCCGGGACGAGCAAGCTAAGGATGAGATGTCATTTCTTCGTAGAAAGCCATGGAGGAATGTTGTAGTTGACAAGCACTATAGGCCACACACTGTAAGAAGTCGAGCGCAGACCGAATGGGTTCACACCATCCATGGCGAGACCGAGCCGAAGATTCCTTGGCTCTCGCGCAAAGCCTGGGAAGGTAGAGTCAATGTGGCTCCATGCGTGCGAATCTGCTGATATTCATTGCACTCCATCCGTAGACCTATTCTGCACATGCCACGTTGTCAAGCTTGCCATGGCAGACGTGCGAAACATGTGGTTTATGCGGGGGATGAGCGGAAAGTGTCTGAGGACTTTTTGAGGAATGGTCTGCCCTTGCAAGTCCTGTCGATACCTATGAGCACCACACTTTGGACATGTCTTCATAGTCTCGTATTCATCTCGAAACAATATGCAGTCGTTGATACATGCATGGATGTTATTGTAGTCCATGCCAAGCTTCCGTAAAACATGTCATGCATCATCACGAGACTCAGGCATGGTGTTTGCAGGTGGCAATATATGATATTTCAATAACCTGAAAAAATCATAAAACACCTTGAAAAATCCATCCATGTTTGCAATAATACTGTTTTAAAAAAAAACAATGAAGTCTGTGTGCAAGGTACCTGAATAACTCAGTCACACTCGTATCGCTCCAACCGTATTTTGCTTGCACACTTAAGAGTGCAAGCAATGTCTTCAACCGAGATACTCGGCACCCATCATATAATGGTATGGATGCTTCCTCTCTAAGCGGGTCAGATGTCTCAACATCCATGGGAATCAATGCATCGATCATTGCCTCCATCTTAGGCTCCAAGATTGTAGGCAAGTTGGGAAGGTTGTCTGTCTCCTCTGGCATTGACGATATAGATGGGCCTTGCGAGTGGTCGATTGGCTCCTGCCATCCATCCATCGCACGTCCACGAACTCTTCTAATTGGCCGCAAAGGGTGCACTCCCCCTTGGGTCGAGACATCACCCCCCTGGATACAAAATTTGCCAACAAGACCCAATCTTATTGTGTATGGTTTTCAATTAGCTTGAGAGTACAATGCATAAAAAATGCTAACTTCAAATTACCGTTTGCTGAAAATCTGCAATCGCCTGATCAATGATCTCAGATTGAAACTCGCCAAATCGTCGTACGTGTTCTATAGACAATCGGCGTTTTCGTCTAATTGCCAACTTGCATTGAGAGCAAGGACATGGGACACGCTGATTAAGATACGACTCGCGGTCTTGAACAATAGGACCTTCTTCGTTTGCCATCTTATCTACATTACAGCAAACGAGGCTTAAATGGATAGCTTTATGGAGATGTACGTCAAGTTGCAAGTTGACCATAAACCTTGCATTGTATATAGTAGTCGAGAGATTTTCCGATGTTATATCTCGGCCTTGTATCATGCTCAACGATTTGTTTGTCCCGGTAGATAATTTTTTGTTATATCTCGGCTTTGAGTATAAGTAATCCATTTTAAAATTAATGCGCGCATCTATGAAATTTTATAACTATAGTAATAAAATTTATTTCAATCAATTCTACTCATAGTCATAAGACCTGAGAGAAATTATCCTATACTCAATTTAAGGGTTTCTTCTTCTATAACAATAATTTTGGGTTAATTTTGATGAAGTACGTGGCCGTATGCAAAGCACATTGCATACCATTATCAATACGTATATTATCTTAAATTTCCTTCCCTTCCCTCTCCCTCTCTTTCTCTCCCTCTCCCTCTCTTCCTCTCTTTCTCTCACCCTCTCCCTCACCCTCTCGTTCTCTTTCTCTCCCTCTCTCATTTCCTCCCTCCTCCTCCCTCTCCCTCTCCCTCCCTCTTTCTCCCTCTTTCTCCCTCTCCCTCTCCCTCTCCCTCTCCCTCTCCCTCTCCCTCGCTCCCTCTCCCTCCCCCTCCCTCTTTCTCTCCCTCTCTCATTTCCTTCCCCTCCCCCTCCCTCTCCCTCTCCCTCTCCCTCTCCCTCTCTTTCTCTTTTTCTCCCTCTTCCTCTCTATCTCTCTTTCTCTCTCATTTCCTAAACAAGCAAAAAATAAAGTGATTTAAACATCCTCCAAGCAAAAGGGAGAGGGAGAGATACAATGCACTCTCCCTCTCTTTCTCTTTCTATCCCTCTCTCATTTCCTTCCCCTTCCTCTCCCTCTCACTCTTTTTCTCTCTCATTTCCTCTCCTAAACAAGCAAAAAATAAAGTGATTCAAACATTAAACAAGCAAAAGGGAGAGGGAGGGAGAGAGAGAATGCACTCTCCCTCCTTCTCCCTCTCTTTCTCTTTCTCTCCCTCTCCTATTTCCTCCCCCTCCCTCTCCCTCTCCCTCTATTTCTCTTTCTCTTTCTTTCTCTTTCTTTCCCTCTCCCTCTCTTTCTCTCTTACTCTCTCGTTTCCTCTCCTAAACAAGCAAAGAAGAAAGTAATTTAAACATTAAACAAGCAAAAGGGAGAGAGAGAGAGAGAATGCACTCTCACTCTCTTTCTCTCCCTCTCCCTCTCTTTCTCTCCCTCTCTCTCCCTCTCCCTCTCCTTCTCTTTCTTTTCCTCTCCTAAACAAACAAAAGAGAACGATTTAAACCTTCAACAAGTAAAAGAAAGAGAGAGGGAGACTCGCCAATGAGATATGGCGAGCGTGGGCGGCTTCTCTTTGCAACGAGGGCTCCTCCTCTCCTTCGCGAACAACGACGGTGGCGGCGGCGGCGGTGGAGGCGGTAGCAAGTCTCTTCCTCCTCTTCTCTCACAAAGCCTTGGCTCTCTCCCTCGCTCTCGCTCTCAAAAGGCGAAGAAAAGAAAATGAAAACGGCGCTCTGGTTTCGGCCGCGCTTTTTTTCCCTGCGGCGTCACAATTGGTATCGCTATATGCGTCGCTATTTGCGTCGCAAATGCGACGCAAATAGCGATGCCAATTGCGACGCCAGTTGCGACGCCAATAGCGATGCCTATAGCGACGCTGATATCCGCCGTCGCTAATCGGCGTCGCTATTGCCCCATTCCCTTGTAGTGGAATAGCTAGACGTAGATGACTAGCAAAGATTCAAGGAGGAGGCTATAGATTCTCCAGGACTTTGGTGACAATAGCGGTAGGAGGTAGCGAGGGCAGGATTGGAGGCAGGGGTGGTCGTCCATCATCTTAAGAATGGCAGCCATAGGATTTATCTAGATTTGCAATATCACTTGTACCAAGAATCGTGTTTCTAATAGTTGTATTCTATTTTCTTTGCAGCACTTCATGAAAAACTACGATCCCATCGACCTGGAGACTCGATATGTAGAGAGACATGATCTCACTACATTGATCGATAGACTGTATGCAAGCAACAGCCTAGTAAGTCAATCATATTTCTTGTTCGTAGTTACTATTTTTATTAAAATGCATTATGTATGGTGGAGTGATGTGTAGTTGTTCATTTTGCAGAGTTCGTTTGATGCTCCATTGTGTCAAAACAAGCTTTCAGATGGTGAGGATCTATAGCTCACGCTTGGATTTGTGGAGCATATATCCTCTTCTTTTTTGGTCTTGTGATTTATGTAGGCATCTTTTATGTACTATGTTGTTATCATCCTTTATATCAAAGAGGACCTCGTTTTCACGTTATCGGACATATATGATTCAATAGTATGCTTCATCGACAAATTCTCTTCTTGTGCCGATCCCGCCTTCATCACAACTTGTAATTATCTTAGACTGCTTAGGATACTACTTAGACAGGATTCTGCGCCACAAGAACATCGCCTTCCACCTCTCTTTTTTGATCCCAATGGAATAGACAGCGATGCCATGGCTAGATTGATGATGCGAGCTGCTCTACTTCCTTCATTTTGCTTAGCCCTCTTGGAAGATATGAATGATAGCCGCTTCACCCACTGTAATCATCCATTTCTTTCCACCATCACTCTCCAAGTATGCCTGCACCTCGAAGGGTACATGAAAAGCTGGAAAATCCTTAGTAAATCTCGTAAGCCCCCAACTCCACGCGGATGGTGAAGATTAGCTCTCGTCATGATTATGTAACTCAAAGAGAAAGAAAAGAAAAGAAAAACAAAGAAAAGAAGAAAAGAAGAAAAAAACCAAAAACCAAAAGAAAACAAAAAACAAGAGAAAAAAAAAAGAAAGAAGAGAATAAAAATGAAAAGAGAAGGAAATCATAAGAAAAAGCAGTTAGCTCCACATTGGCTAGAGTCACTACACTAGGGGTTCTCAAGTTAGGCGTGTCCATGGCCTCGGTTGGCCAGCTACGTATATACTAACCCCCTAGCCCCTCTTTTGATTCCCCAAGTCACACTTGGGGCATATCAAGGGTAGGACATACCTAGGGAGGTCACACTCACCTATGGTTAGACCTGTCACCCTAAGCTACACCCACCACACCTTCCTTATGCACAAACTGGGTCCTCAAGTGTGGGATAACACCCAGGCTTTGTTAGAATATCAAGCGTCTTTATCTGTGTGTGTGTTTGATCGGCATTAGTTGGAGACAGTTGTGTGTGACATTAATAATTTGGGACCTAACCATAGCTAGATGATGGTTACTGAAACCTAGTGTAATACTCTCTCTTTCAATTAGTAGTCAAGTAATGAATAATGAGAAGATAATGAAGATGAGCTCAAGCTCATGGTTCCGCTCCACTCTTTGTCTCTCCCTCTCTTTCAATATGGTATTAGAGCCATGTTAGGTGGGCTCTCTGGAGCACGAGGCAGTGAAGAAGACCTGGAGAAAGTGAAGATCTAGGTTCTCTAAAGACTGGCAGGCTGCCATTGTTCCTAACAAAGATATGCATTGAAGGGTATGTGCTCGTTCTAATGAATCATTGTTTCTGACCTATTTGGGGGCTTACCAAGGCTCCATTGAACATACTTGAGTGGCCAATGAGCATTATAAAGCTTAGATCTACAATAAACACATCCTGTCAGGCTGTGTGAACTATGCCTACATCACTCTGCTCTACTACCAATCTTGACATTGGGATGCTCATTGATTGGGTCATAAAGTGCTTGCTCATAGACACTGGATGGTACTTGAAGGTTGTACTATGCTTTTGCCTTAGTGGGAGCTCATCTATGAGCTATAACAATGAATTGCAGACCTGAAATCAAGTCCAAACTATTGCGTACTTGAATGGACAGCATGTACTTTGTCATGATTGACACACAGGAACTCTCTGACATGCTCAGAAAGCATAATTGAAGCATAAGTATATGCAAGAAGGAATATGCACTTGTTCTTGTGCCTTGGAGCTGAAATTTGGGGGTAAAAACATTCAGATCTCCCAGCCTTTTACAAGCTAAAAACTATCACAAGTATGTGAACAACAAGCATTGTATCTGCCTGAAGCACTACATGACATTGATTGGTCCCTATCAAATGTATGGCTTGGGATATGTCTGGGAATGTTTGGAGCATTAAGAAAAGCATTAAATACTATTGAAAATTGAAATCTGGAGCTAGATATTAATGTAGTTACATTGTCTTGGCTGGGTACAAACTGTAAATGCAATCTACGACTTGGCTTCTTGAAGACAGATTGTTTATGGTTGTATGTATGGTCATGTATTGACCCCGACACACTGAAGCAAATGTATGAAGTGATTTGAAGACATTTTGGAGCTGGATAAACTTTGTTTTGCTAAGTATTTGCTGATTGCAACTTGCAGGCAAGATATTTGACACTTGTACTTGCTGTGTATGCACTAATCTATGCCGAAATGATCATGTATGGAACCCTATATGTACTAGCAGATATCCTGGAGGTTTTGGAGCATATATGGCATGTACACATCTCAGTTTTAGCTATGAATCAGTTGCTAGTCACTGACAGTTTACAGATTTTAGATTGCATGTATGTACCCTAGCAGTAAGGTTGCATGATACAGAGTTATAACAACTACATGGTATATTTATTGATCGATGTACCTACAGGTTATGCCACATGTTGGTGGGTGTTTTTGACATGCTGATGGGCTGAAATATCCTAGTTTTAACAGTGAATTTGTTACAAAAATATGTCATAAATAGTCAAAGACTGCAGTTGGTGAGTGATACTTGTTGGCTTGCAGGTAGTCAAACATAGTCCGTTACAACATGGAAAATGCACAAGGCATTGTCAAAATTACCCAAATTGTAGGTGAGAAGTTGGATAACAAGGATTTTTCATTGTGGAAATTTAGAATGAAGAATTTTTTAGTTGGCTGAGGATATTGGGACCTATGTATAGGTGATGAGGCTGAACCTAAAGTGTCTGAGAAGAATCCAACCAATTAATAGAAAATGGCTCATAAACAATGGACAAAGAGAGTATGCAAAGTGCTACATTGGTTTTCCTTATGTATATCTGATGATATGGTAATACAGATTACTCGATGTGATTATGCAAAGGATGCTTGGGACATAGTCATGAAGACCTATGGAAATATAACACATGCATGTAAGATTCAGTTGAAATGGCAATTCAACAACATGTTCAGGAATGGTATAAGCATCCAGGCTTATATGACAGAGATAAAGACCATAGGGACCAGCTTGCCACTATTGGATCACATGTATTTGAGGATGATATAATTGCTATCACTCTGAATGGACTTGGCAAGGAATATAAAGCATTTGATACGTCTATTTTTATTAGATCTAAACCCCCTGATTGGGATGAGTTTCTTGCCTTGCTGTTACATGAGGAAGTAAAGCTTGGATTGAAAACAGGTTCTAGTATGTCTCAAAGAAGAGACACTATCCTTTATTCTAGCTAGCGTGGTAGGTGTTGAGATATTTGCAATCACACCTACATAGCCTCGTTGTATGAGGCAGTTTTGAGCTTAGGACATGTAGGCAAACTGAATCTCATATGCATAAAAAGGGAAAATTGCTACCATCCAACAACTATAAAGCATTGTACTTAACTACCACTTTTTGATATATGATGAATGCAATAGCATGATGCTTTCTCTTTTCAGTTAGTGTCTTGTCATTGTCAATCTATACACATGTGGGAGCTCTCGCTCGACTGCCAAGACCCACGGATCGCTTATTGTTGTAAGTGTTCTAAGTGAGCTCTAATGGCTACCTCTCACCTAGTCGACGCGCCTCCAAACCTATGAATGTAGTGAGATTACCTCGATGCCAAAATGAGTTGCTCCTCCTTTGTACACACCAATAACTCCACGATCCTAGATGGTAGCTTAAGCATCCTCAAGCCTCCTCCTTCAAACTCCATCCACCATAGCCGTGAGCGAGTGAGAAAAGAGAAGAGAAGAGAAGAAGAGAAGGGGGAATGGTGAAGAGCTTCACCCTCTTGATCCCTCACTCCCACGTGCTCACTCCCTCACCCTCTCAATCTCCCTCTCTCCCTCTCTCTATATCACACACACACACACAAACAAGGGAAGAGAAGAAGACAAGGAGAGAGGTCTCTTGTTAGCCACACACAAAAGAATGAGCTTCCATTCACTTTTTGAACTTTATATACAAGCCCTAAAATCCCATGGGCACCCATCCCTTTTTACATGACTGGCCATTGTGGCAAAGTTTTTTTCCCTATTTCCCTCTTCTTGCCTCATGCCTTAAGCCTACACCCATCTATTCTTTTACAAATGGCACAGGAGGGAGCCTGGCACTCTTTTACAAGAGTTTTTTGAGGCACCTTCTATTTAAAATTACGCTTTTGCCTTAACTTAGCTTTTAGGGGTCGCCTCTGCGTCTTTGCTCTTTTTCTATTCTTTTTTCACTTTTTGCTTCATATCTCTACCATCTCGAATTGAGGTTAACATTTACCCCTCCAAGACAAGTGAAAATCCCATGGCACTTCGAGGTCTTTGTTGTAGAAGGGTAGGGTCTGGGCCAGTGGCTGGTGGAGGGGTGATAGGGCCACATGTGGACTTGTTTGATTGGGAAGCTTTGGTAAGGATTTGGATGGAGAATCCCAGGTGTGTCGAGTGGATGATGGGGGCCTTTGAAGTTGGTGGTTTGTAGCATCATGTTGTACTTGGAAGAAGAAAGTGCTCGACCTAAGGGGAGTGTCTATCTCGCTGTGTGGTGCTCTGTGCTTGTGCTGGTGGAACGGGGAGTTGGGTCTAACCCTAGGGAAGCATGGGTGATGTCCCACACTTGAGGACCCTATTCGTGCAAAGGGAGGTGCGATGTGTGTAGCTTAGGGTGACATGTCTTGAGTGTTATCTCTCTAGGTATGTCCTAGCCTTGGGGTGTCCTAAACATGAAGTGGGGAGCAAAAAGGGTTAGGGGGTTAGGAACAGAGCCTGGCCGATGACCAAGGCCACCGGACATGCCTAACTTGAGGACCCCTAGGTGCAATGACTGTGAGCTATGTCCTACGACTAGCGTTTGGACATGTCGCAAGCTCCTTTCATTGTTAGTTGTTTTCTTTTTTTTTTTTAAAAGCCTTGCTGAGGTACATGATTCGAGCAGTAGCTAATTGCTAGTTCTCGTCATTAGAAGGTGGTGGTGAGGGGGATTTAATGGAGTGACTCAAAAATTTTCAGCTTTGCATGAAACCCTTAAGATTCAACCGGACTTGGAGAGAGGTGGTGGAGAGGAATGGGTGGTTACAATAGGTGAATTGGATGTCACTCATATACTCAAGAATAGCGAGGCAGAAGGAAGGTAGAAGACTGGATCGCATCATTAGGCGGGTCATCACACAGCTATCAATGGCGTTAGGGTAAAAAAAGAGTGGGGGGAGACCACATTCTACCGGGGTGGGGTCCTGCCTAAGTAAGATTTTTAGTAGCCTAAGATAGTTGCATGTGGTAATGAAGGCATGATCTGGACAGGAGGAGAATTCAACAATAAAGCAGGTCATGGTGGCATCTAGGCTGTCGAAGGTGAAAGTGAGGGCTTGTGCTAAGGTGGTAGTATTAGGAGTTATATATGATGGGAAAGTCGTAATGGCCATGGGTGTTTGCATCAAAGTCTACTCCTACCCTACGAGGATACGCCATGGAGGTGGGTTGTTTCTCTCAGAAGGGAGGGTATTACAAAAATCCATCCATGAGAATACATTATCATCGCAGATGCATCTCTGCCAGTGTGGCTAGCACTTGTATCTAGGCACGGACCGAGGCACTTCAAAAACCTTATTTTTCTAGTACTCCGTATCCTCGGTGCCCCAAAGGGTGGGATTCTTCTCTCTTTCTTCCAGCCATTGTTGGCCCAACATCGATCACCTCGTCCATTATTTTAGGGGGAAGGACTCTGCGCAGGCCATTGGGGATGAGAAAGCTGAAGTTGAAAGGATGTTTCTCTTTTTCTTGTCTCTCCTAGACTACGAGCTTCGAATGGAAACTGGCCGACAAGTCACTTGGGCATGGTGGAAGGGGTACATATGGCTATTCCATAGGGTTAGCCCTCAATCTTTGTCTGGCTTCTTCCACCATTTTCCTTATCTTCTCCCTCAGGATGGTTTTTCTTTCCATGGATGTGTTTGTTGGCTGCTGCTACTCTTCAGAATGGGGTGAAGGGGGTTGTGGGATCACTTTTTCTTTGAATCTACCCATGTCAAATTGCAGTTCAACCTCACTTCCTGGGAAATCTTCATGTTGTACCTCCTCTACAAACCCTAGAGTATCAATCTCCTGGTGGGTTAAGGCCGGCCAACAATAGGTACCTATGTTGTTTATCAAGGCTCATCCCAACTGCAATAGGTTGTGGGGACATGTGTAGCCCTACTGGCAGAGCTATGAGTGCTATGCTCAACTTCTTCTTTACCACCTCCAGGGACTCCCCTTCCTCTGCATGATTGGCATCCATTAGAGTATTCAAGAAGACTCATTGTTGAGTATTGAAACCCACTTGGATTGCCTCTACTTTTCTTTCTGCTAGGACTTTCTCTTTTTCCACGAGAGCCAAGTGATGCGCCAAGGTCTTCACTCTTTGTTCATTTTGGCCTGCCCACTCTTCGGCTCTCTTTTTCATTTCCTCCATACCTTCTCCTTATCTTTGTAACAGGGCCATGAGTCTCTGCTCCTGCTCTTCCAATTCGCTGCTCATTCTCTCCTGCTCCTCCCTTTCAAGACTCAGCTTTTTGGTCATGGTTTCCATTTCTCTGAGCTGTTGTTCCTCTTCTTGCTTCCTTCTTCCCTTGCGGCAAACTCTTTCATGCCTTGTTTGATCTGACCTATTTTTGTTGCGAGATCCTCATGTTGTATGATTAGAATCTTATACTCTCTTTGCATTTTCACTAGCTCTTGATTTTCATCTACGAACTATTGCCACCAGCTTTGCTCCTTTTCATTTTTGGCCTTTAGTTCCCATTTCAGATCAAGGATTTCCTTTTGTTGCATAGCCATTTGCCTTGTCTTTTCAAGCTGGAAGGCTGCCACCGACTCCTTTTCTACTTCCAACTCAGCCATCACTATCTTTCTTTTCTCCTTTTCCTTCTCTAACTGAGAGATCAATTCAGCAACATATTCATCATAGTTTGCTGGTGGCATCATAGTAGTAGGGATTGGGGTGGTCGAAGCTTCTATCTTTTGGCATTTCAGATCTTGCCTAGACTCGGCATCTGTGCCCGACCTTTTCTACCCAATGGCCATAGTCTCCACACTCTTTCCTTATGCTAGTTCCTTATTGATGAAGTATTGCATCCAAACCAAAAAACTGTTTACATCGACATTGGCTTGGATGCTTGGAGTGAAAGTGGTTGCTTCGCTAGTGGGCACCAAGAGGGATGGGATGGGATGGATGGGAGCCTTATCCTTGCCTTTGATGACCATAGGTGGCATGACTTTGGGTACGTGAGTGCTTGAGTCGAGTCTGTCATTCCTAGGTGGACTTAAAGCCCCTAAGCCATTGAGTCGGCTTTGTTGTTCTATGGACCGGCGAGTTGCTTCGGTCATGTCTTCCTCCTCCTTTCTCCTCAACTCCACCTCCTTTTCCACAGCTCTTCTTTCTCTCTCTTCCTCTATTTTCCTTGATTCTCATGCTAGCTTTTCAACTTTTTCCTTCTCCTTCTTCTTCCTCCTCACATCATCTCTTAGGGATTCCCTTTTAGCTCTCTCTAGATCGTCTTTTTCTTTCTTCCCACCCTCATTCTATTTCTTCTTCTGAGCTGTCTTTTTAGTGGGCTTCTTTGTTTTTTTCATTCCGAATTGAGCCTCCTGATCCTCCTTCTTTGTCTCAGTTTCTGTCCTGTCGCTTGGTGGCTCTTTTCCTTGGTGTGTCGGTGATATATCTCGAGTCTCATCTGCTTGTTCGTTTCCTTGTTGGGATTCTTTCACAGTCTCTTGGATGATGGCCGTCAGCACACTTTCATACCCAATGAAGGAGGATTTTGAGGAAGGTTTCTTCCTCTCCGTATTTTTAGAGGTTGGGAATTCTCCATCTGCCAGGGCTAGTGCTTTGGCTGCTTGGTCTATAGTCTTGCACACGTAGCCATTCCAGTCCACCTCATCCAAGGTGTGGGATGCCACATTCTCTAGCACATGCACACTGATTTGGTGCATGAGGGAGTTATAGCGATGGCTAGAGAAAAGTGAGTGCACCAATTTTTCCTGCATGCGGATCTCAGCATCGGGGATATCCTATATGCTGATGCTGTCATTTTTCAAAACATCCTCCCTCTTCATCTTTAGCATAGCATACACATCTCTCTTATGTTTCTTCTCCACCTTAGGCTCTATCCCTAGTGCCTTCTCCACTGAGGCGTGGTTCAATGGCACCTGCACTTGTTGAGCATTCTCCCCTCTTCCCACAGTCATTGTTCCGCATTCTTGATCAGGGTTGTATATTCTCAGAAATTCCACACACTTTATGTGGTCGGGCTCCTGTGCAAACTTCTCTAGGTACTTCGAGAGGTTACATTGTTCCACTACTCTCCTTGCAGCCTCCTCCTTGGCTACCATCTTCTCAAGGTTGTGGATGCTGTGGAATTTCAATTGATTATAAGCATGGTTTTCTAAGTTAATGTCATATTGCATCCTCTCCTCCTCCGTGAAAGGAAGTCGGTGAGCATGATCTTGCTACGACATCTTTCATTTCTATCATGAACCATCATTCCCATTAGTGCTTCCAAAAGAGTTATTTGCTGAAAAGAAAGGCTTCATGTTTGTTGAATGAAAACATTTAAGCTCCAACATAAACTTTCATTTCAGACTTTTTACCCTTTATTTCAAGAATTTTGTGACATTTTTTCTCAATCGCAAATTAACGTGTTTCTTTCCTTCCTATGTTTAAATGTCGACTGAGGTTTTCACAGTGGTGTGTTTTTTCTTATGTGTTTATGTGTTTGCTTGATTTTGATTGGTTTTGATTTGACTCACTCACCTCGACTCACTCACCTTATCTCACTCACCTTATCCCCTCTCAAATTTAGGGAGAATCCTTCCTAAGATTGAAGGCTAGTGGGCCCAAGGCATTCAATGTATAGGTCAAGTGTTTACTTTCTCATGAGCCAAGCATAGAAGTCTAGATTGTACTCCAACTGAGTGTTGCAGTCTAGATCAAAGGGTCGACTACCTACGTGTGTGATGTAAGTAAGGACATCTATCAGGACGTCATCGAAATCGATAAGGCTAGCAATATGTAACTCTTTCTCTGTTAGGAGAGACGATCAAGGTAAGGGTGTCCTTTGATGTGCTCTTCTAGGGGTCGTTCACGAATAGTTGTTAACACCCTATATGAAGTTGGAGTGACATAAGTTGGATCATATTTCGATGTCTTGATGGCGCATTGCTGCTTAGCGTTGGTCATCATTTGGCATCCTTTGAGTTCCCATTGCAATCGAAGAGCATACCAGTTTCGTAAGAATGGGGATTCGATTTCAGCAAACTGTTTCAACTCCTCGAATTCTTGGTCAGTGATAGCAGAAGAGGCTCGCTTATCGTATGATGTAATGAGACGCTGTTTGATGGCTTGCTCTATAGATATCTCAGTGCGGAGCAACTCTGCAGCTGAGCGGGGTGCTTTGATGAATGAAAATTTGGGTATGTTCCATGAACAAGGCATTGTACGAACTTTTGACGCAAAGGGCTCTTGCAACAGGTCTAAGTGCAAGCAGTCATAGCTCAGAGCCAGTGACATGAATGTGGCATCTAAGCGTCTGAGGTAAGCAATCACATCATCCATTGTGTCTTTGGCTAGATCTACGGCCAGTGTTAAGAATGATTTCCACTCATAGGAGGGTCTAAGGCCTGCGGCGGGTGGTTGAGGTTTGACAAAACTAGAGAGTTTGGCAACAAATAGTTGCAGGCTTGGTTGCTCCTAAGATTGCGGCTGGGTCCCTTGCATAGCAGATTGGGACAACTAGACTGTGAATGGGGCACCACTACTTGCGAATGCGGCCTCCTGAGTCTTGGTTGAGTTATATGGTAGTGGTTCAGGAGTAGCAGGCTGAGATTTGGGCCGGTAGACCTGGTCGATCTTCATGGGCATAATCAATTGTGAGTCAATGGGCTTGGTGTCTCGAGGCTTCTGTGGCTTTATGCCTTGACAGGTTGTATAGTTGGGTATGGTTATGTGTGAGGGTGGCATTTGATCAGTGCTCTTTGCTGTTTTAGACTTAGGGATCCATATCCAGGCATTACCCTCATAATAGCCTTGCGCCTGTAATAGGGTCTTAGAAACCCATCACGGCTTGACCACACATCATTGTTTGTAGCTTTGTTTTGGTCTCCTAGGTTTTGAGGTTGCATTGTTAGCCTTGTGAAGGTGTGGCCGATTGCTTTTCGATGGCAGGCTCTGACATTTAGGTGCCCACCTTAACTAGGACTTATGGGCATTGACCTTGGCTTTAGCAAGTTGCTGGCATAGAGGCTTGGGGGGTGTAACAAATCACAACCCCCCTCATTGGACTTGGCTGAATGCGTGTCTATCGTGGCATTGCGAGTCTTGTGGGAGTCGCACAACCCTTGTTGAAAGCTGCCACTATGTGGACATTATTAGTGGCTAAGTGGATACGCTGCAACTCATAATCGACATTGCAGTGAGCTTGGTTTTTAAAGGTTCAACCCAATAGTGATTCGGTGCCTGCATTTTCAGCTTTCAGCAACACATAAAATGTCATTGGTTTGCTCTTAGACTTGATAGAAACTGCAGCCTTTCATTTCCCAAGGAGTGCATATGATTGGCCACCACATGGGCTCAGTTTGGTGGTAGTGGGCTGTAGTTGTGGTTTGCCAATATGGGTCCAATGATTGTGGGTTAAGCCATTGAAGTCAGCTCCCTCATCGATCAAGGCGTTGATAGTGCATGTTTGCTTGGCAGTGACCATGATGCGGAGATAGGCAGGTTCTACGATTTTCTCATCTTCATCATCAATCTCCATGATTGTGGCTACTCGGCGGCTCCAACATTGGTGATTCGTGTAAAGGATGCGTGGGAGGATAATACTTCTTGATGCAATTGCCATTGAAGAAGCCTATGCCCTCGCCTTCCAAAGTCTTGAGTTTGACATTACTGGTTCGGCTAATGGCACAAACCTTGAAGGACCCTAGACCTTTAAACTTCATTTTTTGTTTATGCTCTTTAACGGAGTACAGGAGCACTAAGTCACACTACTTGATGTGCTTTTCAAACCAGCTTTTGCATTGTGCTTTCTCGCATATGAGCACATGGGTAGCTAGAAGGTGAGTTTTCAAGAGGCGTTCGACTTCA
This sequence comes from Lygodium microphyllum, assembly GCF_053477565.2. Lineage (NCBI taxonomy): Eukaryota > Viridiplantae > Streptophyta > Polypodiopsida > Schizaeales > Lygodiaceae > Lygodium > Lygodium microphyllum. The sequence continues at coordinate 81,189,717 of NC_141151.1, forward strand.
ATTAGATGTTTCGTCCATGCTTCCTTCCCTTCCCATTGCTCATGAAGTGTGATTCTCAAGCTAGGAATGAATAACTCTACAGGTAGAATTGCTTTAGTTCCATAGGTCAACCTAAAAGGCGTCTAGCCTATAGCCGTTTTGTAGGCTGTGCGGTAAGCCCACAAGGCTGCAATCAGCTTGTTATCCCAATCACTGTGCGAAGCAGAGACTACCTTGGTCATGATGTTTATTAGAATTTTATTGGTAGATTTGGCCAGGTTGTTTGCGTGAGGGTAGTATGGTGAGGATTTCTAATGGATAATTAGAAAGGTGGATAGAAGATGCACGATCACTTCATTAATGAAGTGTGTGCCCTGGTTGCTAACCAGTTTGATGGGGCAGCCAAATTGTGAGATCACCTGCTCCCATAGGAACTTGGTAGTCGTTCTTGCATCATTCTTTCTCGTAGCCCTTGCTTTTGCCCATTTTGTTTGATAGTCAGTGGCTACAATGATATACTTGGCTTGAGAGTATTGTGCCATAAGACTAATAGGTCCTAGAAAGTCAATTCCCCACTTCTCAAAGGGTTGTTGTGCAATTATCGAGGTTAGCTCCATTTGATCCTTGCGAATCGGGACCTTTGTCCGTTGACACTCATCGCAATACTTAATGAATTGTGTCACATCGCAAAAGCATGGGCCACTACAATTGAGACTACATCACCTTGCGGGCTGTTGTTTCTCTGCTAAAGTGTCCTCCAGCGATTCCGCTATGTGCTTCTAAGAGCACTTCGTGCACCTCATACTCACATATGCATCTGCACAACAATCTGTCTTTCCCTAGCCTATACAGCTGACCTGCATCAACTGATAGGGTTGGATCTTGAGGATGAGCTGTCTAAGTCGGGATTTGTCTATTGGTCGTTCAGGTAGTCCATGCTCAAGCACTTGGACTATGTCGTCTGCCCAATACGACGTCAAGTTGGCTTGAAATAAATATCTCTTGCTAGACAGGCTAAACAAGTGCGCGTCTGGAAAATCATCTATGATGCCTTGTCCAGCGGCCTCTCCCATTGGGATGCATGACATGTGGTCGGCCATGTAGTGTTGTTTCTCTTTTTGTACAACCACGAAGAAGTCGAATTTTAAAAGAAGAAGGAGCCATCGAGCTATGCGGCCTGTAGCACAATGTTTGTTTACTAAATATAGCAAGGCTTGATGATCCACAAAGAAGGTGAAAGGAGTGGCTAACAAATAATGCTGAAATTTCTTACGAAAAATTGCCATGGCCAGACCTTCTCTTTCTGTTGTCGAGTAGTTCATCTCGGTCTCAATGAGTTGTCTACTAGCAAAGTTCACTGGGTAGTCGAGATTGTGTTTGCCAGGTTGGCACAACACTGTCCCCACAGCAAATTTCAAACCATTAATATGCACGTGGAAGGTAATGGTCCAATTTGGGGCTCATAGAATTGGTGCTGTGGTTAGAGATTTTTTTAGTTCCTCATATGCGTATTGGTGTTCTTCAGTCCATTCGAATATAATCAATAGTTTGTACAAAGGTCTAGCAATTAATGCATAATTCAGCACAAATCGCTGATAATACCCCATATGGCCTAAGAAGCATTGCACTCCCTTATAGTTGATTGGGGGTTGAAGATCACAACAATGATCCTGACTTTTGAAAAGTCCATGGAAATGCCATTTTTTGACACCACATGCCCTAGGATGCATCTGTGCTTTACCTAGAACTAGCACATTAAGGGATTTAGGGAGAGGTGATATAGGCGATACCGTTCAAAGACCTCTCGGAGTCTATCTAAGTGTTCTCTCCGAGTCGAGTGAACACACAAGTCGTCTACAAAGAATTCTAACTCTTTCCTAAGCATGTCTTTAAATATAGTGCACATAAGGTGTTGAAAGGTGGCTAGAGCATTAGTCAACCTCAAGGGCATGACTATGTAGGCAAATACACCCCACTCAGTGGTAAATGCAGTCTTATGCTTATCGTCAGGATGCACCTGCACTTGATTGTATCCAGAGAAGCTGTCTAGAAAACTGAAGGCCTCTTTTTCTGCTGCTCTCTCAAGCATATGCTCGGTGTACGGCAATGGGTAGTTGTCCCTCTTAGTGGCAACATTCACCTTCTTGTAATTGACACACACCCTAATATTTCCATTTTTCTTCATTACCATGACTATGGGTGATACCCAGTCTATGTGCTCAATTTTGCAAATGAATCCTGCTCTCATCAACTTGTTGATCTCTTCCTTGATTGCATGAGCGTGTTTTGGATTCATAGTGTACAGTCGCTGCTTGGCCGACATTGCATCTGGCGTCATGGATATGTTATGAGTCACTACACTTGGATCTACCCCCTTGAGTTCTTCTAAGGACCAAGCGAACATGGCTATATACTCTCGTAAAAGAGGACAATGAGAATTGTCTCCTCTTCCTCCATCAGGTCATTGGCAATAAAGACAGGTCGGGGTGTCTCCCCTTCCTGGGCTAGGTTCACCTCCTTGACCTTGGCAGGTCCCTCGATGGGTTCACATATTTTCCCTTGACGTTTGGCACCTAGCAGAATCACTACCCTATCACCCTTCTTAAACTTTGTAAATCTCTTAGGGAGGTCATGTGGTTTTCGTTGTTTGTCTGCTCTTGCATCCTTAGATTGTTCTGCCCTTTCTTCTTTCAAGCATTTGTGCCTCAGGTGGACGGGCAGGTCCCCCTTGGTATGTCTAGTCTTGGGATGTCTCAATATTTCTAGGTCACTCTCTGAACTCACTTCAGACTCGGAATCGAATTCCTTGTCTTCGCTAGACGAGGTAGTCTCCCCCGGTGGTCGCGGCTCAGAGGGTGACTTTGTTCTAAGAACTGGTGTGTTACCTGGTTGGGTTAGGCCTGCTTGCTCAAGATCTATGGCTCTTATATGTTCCAACCAAGAATGGTCACAATCCACACACATGACCCTTTGCTCTATCTTGAAGGTGTTCTTTCTTTGTGGCCTGGAACTTGCCCGTATATGTTCTATCACTGGTCCTTCGATGTCATATTCTATGGTATCTATCTCATCCTCACTCTCATCCTGGAGAACGACAGTCCTTGTATTCGTCATCAGAAGCATCTTTGTCTAACCGCTCATCATTTCCTAAGTCTTGGTATGTCTCGTGTGTTTGATCGGGGATTAGGGCCCAATTGTACCTAAGGTTTAGGTCATGCATCCTGGTCCATTGCCACCTTGGTTCATTTAAGAGATCTTGGAGTGGCTTGAAGTTTGCTCTTGGATTGTCCACTAGCTTGCCAGTCAAATACTCTAAAACCCCGTGGAGCTCCCTCCTGTTGGTTGGCAGTTGAAAAGTGATAGGGTTGGGTCTTCTACAAAGGTTTCCTGCCATCATGCAGATTGGTACTGAGGGTGTACCCTTGGGCTCATCAATCATTTTAATGTCTTGTTCGTACTCCTCATTATCCGAGAATGGCAGGTCGATGGTAGCAAGGGCATGCATCCAGTCTCGCTCGTCTTCAGGACATGGGATATACTTACTTAGGGGCCCATAGGATTCCTTGATCTGAGTATCACCCTTGAGCATAGCAGAGATGGCGTCGAGGTCGACTGGTGTAGTTTTCCACGATTCCATTTCTACCCTTATGGCTTCTGTTCTATTGCCTAGGAAGATGAGACCATTCCCTCAATCTTCAATCACCCTGGCATTGTGCATCCAGGGTTGGCCCAATAGGATATCGTAGTCCACTCCCTTCATGACTATAAAGTCAACTGAGAATTGGACTCCGGCGATTTTCACTAGCCAGTTTTTTAGCACCCCAAATGGCTTCACTTTCATTATGTTAGCTAATGTGACATTGAACCTAGTAGTCTCAACAGGTGGGTTGCCCCAACTTTGGAGCATTGCATGGCTTAGTACACTAACTCCCGCCCCTGTGTCTACACTCCCTTTCCTTGTTATGTTGCCTAGAGCTAAGACTGGTAAGACCGTGTGCATCTCGGTGCCTTCCCAAAAAGCATTAACGTGGAAGGATTTAGGCATGGTGTTGAGATATCGAGCTCCACTCGTGATACGCCAGGGTAGCTCTTGGCGATCCTGTTTTTTTTATTTGAGGCCATTTCGGGGCCTGTTTTGGAGGCGGAAGTTTTTTGCACGCACTCAGGAAAAAGCCCTGTTTTATGCTGTGCAACCACTGTTCTACAGGTCAGTGAAAAGTTACTGTAGAAATCGCATCGTATGCTTGTGCGCAGAGACATTGGGAGTTACAGAATCATCCCTGTTGCTTGTTGATGCAAAATCGTCACTAGGAAGTGACTGTGTGGTCAAATACCACTTTCGCCAGTTTTGCAGATTTGCCCTTGTGAGGGTGAAGCTGAGTTTTTGCAGTGACAGAATTTTTCGCAGTGTTCTGTAATGGCGTCTGATTCTCTTTCACAGATTGTAACTGAAAAGCTTGATAAGAACAACTTCCAGGCATGGAAGTTTAGAATGACGAATTTCCTTATGGGAAAAGGATATTGGGAATTTGTTGCAGGAAATGAAGAAGAACCAGTTCTTCCTGATGTTCCCAATCAACAGCAAATGCAGGCATTCAAAGCATGGCATGAGAGAGCCATTAAAGTTATGTACTGGCTGTCTATCAGCATTTCAGAGTCTATGATTGTGCATATTCAGGATGCAAGTACGCCAAAGGAGGCATGGGATACTTTGTCAAAAATGTATAGCACAAATACGCAAGCCAGGAAAATGCAGCTCAAGCAAGAGTTGCACAATGTGCAAAGAGAAAATATGAGCATCAACGACTACCATATGAAGGTGAAGAAGATTGCAGATGCACTTGCTTCCATTGGGTCGCCAGTGGAAGATGATGATTTAGTTTCCGTGACCTTGAATGGTCTAGGAAAGGATTATGCACAGTTTCGGACATCCATTTCAGTTCGTGAAAGATTTCCTGATTTTGAGGAGTTGATTGCTCTTCTAATTTCTGAGGAGCAGAGAAATGGTGGTGCATCTTCTTCAGGAGGAACTTCAAAAGAAGCTGTCTTCTACTCAAATGCTGGAAGAGGTAGAGGCAGAGGTAGAGGAGGCCGATTTGGAGGCCGTGGCAGAAATCAGAATATGCAGCAAACTCAAGAAAACCAGTCCTATGGAGGAGGACGTGGTAACTCTAGAGGCAGGGGGAGCCAAAGAGGTCGTGGTGGATGGCAAAGAGGCCAAAATGCAAACAACAATGTTGAATGCTACTACTGTGGTAAAATGGGTCATATGGCTAAAGACTGTTATAAAAAGCAGAATGACATCATGAATGGAAAACTGCAACAAGGGAATTATGCATCTTCTAGTAGACAGGGTGATGACAGAAATGAGCATTTGTTCATGGTGCAGCACATGAACAATTCTATGACAAGTGCAGAAGAAAGCAATGATGTATGGTATGTTGACTCAGGTGCATCAAACCACATGACAGGTCATGCAGAATGGATGGAGGATGCAAGGAAAATGGAAAAACCAGGATTTGTGGAGACTGGTGATGATACTGCACATCCTATTGTGCAGATTGGAAAAATTCCCTTGTCTATGCAGGATGGGAAAAAGAAATACCTGTCTGATGTATTTCATGTCCCGAATATCACCAAGAATCTGGTTTCTGTTGGTCAAATGGTTGAACAGGGCTTGCAGGTCAGATTTAATCCCCATGGATGCTTTGTTGAGGATATGAAAAATAAAGGTCGCTTGATAGCAAAAGGGAAGAAGAAGGGCAGAATGTTTACATTGGATGCAGACATGTCTGAATTGAGTGCAGCAATGTTTGCACATGGGACCGGTGTAGTTGCAGATATTGATATCTGGCATAAACGCATTGGTCATGTTAATGTACAGCGACTTAAATCAATGCAGGCCCAAAATATTGTTGCAGGTTTGCCGAAATTCAAGGTTGCAGAAATGCATAAGGTATGTGAAGCCTGTCAATTTGGAAAACAAGCAAGGAAACCATTTCCTAGACATGTTCAAGAGAGTAAGAAGCCATTGGAATTAATCCACTCTGATGTGTGGACAACTAAAGCTGCATCTCTTGGAGGCTGTCATTATTTTGTCAGTTTTATTGATGACTATAGCAGAAAAATTTGGGTGTATTTTATGAAAAAGAAAAGTGAAGTTTTTGGGCATTTCAAAACTCTTAAAGCGATGGTTGAAAAAGAAACAGGCCTGCAGATAAAATGCCTAAGGTCAGATGGAGGGGGAGAGTACCTCTCAAATGAGTTTGCAAGGTTCCTGCAGGAGCATGGCATAAAGCAGCAATATTCATGCAGTCATACCCCACAACAAAATGGAATTGCAGAAAGGAAAAACAGGCATATTGGAGAGGTATCTCGTGCCATGCTCAATGAAAAAGACTTGCCAGATTTTTATTGGGCTGAAGCAGTTGCTACAGCAGTCTACATAATGAACAGGACTCCCACTGCAGCAATACATGGAATGACTCCAGAGGAGAGGTATACTGGTAGGAAACCAGATATTTCTCATTTGAAAATTTTTGGTTGCATTGCCTATGTACATGTGCCAGATGAGCTGAGATCCAAGTTGGATCCAAAAGCTGAGAAGTGCATCTTTATTGGTTACTCTCTGCAGCAAAAAGGGTATAGATGCTATAACCCTTCTACTCGTAAGTTTACAGTGAGCAGAGATGTTGTTTTTTATGAGATGAGTAGCTGGTATAAACCAGTAAATGTGATTGATGATGTAGATGCACAAAATGGTAATGCTGCACAGAATTCACAGCAGCAGTCACAAAATATTAGTGGACCTGGAGCATCCTCTAGCAGTGGTTCACATTCTTCGCCATGGACAGGCAGATTGAGATCAGGAGAATCTTCTCAAAGTAATGCAGATAGTGGTATGCAGGTATCACGAAAAGGAAAAGAGAAGGTTGATCAGCCTATGTTTGATGTGAATGCAGGTCACTCTTATGTGGATGGTGAATCCAGTGGCTCAGAACAGAGCATTGATGATGAGTTGGGTATTCCTTCTATTGTTACACCTGGAGTAAGGAAGACCAGGGATGTTTTGAGAGCACCTGGGAGTGAACCCACTTTGCGCAGGTCTACCAGAGTTAGGTATCCTGTGGATAGGCTGAAATATGATGGATTTACAGCCATTCACTATGCATATATGGTCAAAGTGATACAGGAACCAGAACCCACTTCTTTTGAGCAAGCCATGGGAAAAGAAAAATGGGAGAAAGCCATGGATGAAGAAATGGATGCCTTGGAAGCAAATACTACATGGGAATTGGTACCTTTGCCTAAAGGTAAGAATGCAATTGGCTGTAAGTGGGTTTATAAGGTGAAGCACAATGCTGATGGTTCTGTGAACAGATACAAGGCAAGATTAGTAGTCAAGGGGTATGCACAAACATATGGCATTGACTATGAAGAAACATTCAGTCCGGTTGCAAGGATGGCAACCGTAAGAGCAGTCATTGCTATGGCTGCATCAAAGGGGTGGTCTTTACATCAGATGGATGTAAAGAATGCCTTCTTGCATGGTGATTTGCAAGAAGAGGTCTATATGGAGCAGCCACCAGGTTATGTGCATGCTGTTCATCCTGAGTTTGTTTGCAGGTTGAAGAAAGCCTTGTATGGCTTGAAGCAAGCACCTAGAGCATGGTCTGACAAGATAGGACAGTATCTTGTCACTATTGGCTTTCAGATTTCCAAGGCAGATTTCTCACTTTATGTGAGAAAAACAGAGAAAGGTATTATGCTACTTGTCATTTATGTTGATGATTTGATTATGACAGGTGACAGTGATGAAGATATCCTTCATGTGAAAGTGCTATTGAAGCAGAAGTTTGAGATGAAGGATTTGGGAGAGCTGCATTATTTCTTGGGCATTGAGGTGATTAGATCACCAAGTGGGATACAGCTCTTGCAGAGGCAGTATGGATTGGACATGCTGTCCAAATATGGGATGACAGGCTGTAAGCCTATTTCAGTTCCTTTGGAGCAGAATGTGAAGCTGAGCACAGATGCAGGTGAGCTTCTAGAAGACCCTACTATGTACAGACGCATAGTAGGAAGTTTGATTTATATGACTATTACCAGGCCAGATTTGAGCTATGCTGTTGGATTGGTAAGTCAGTTTATGCAGGCTCCAAGGAAACCACATTTGGATGCGGCTAGACGTATACTCAGGTATGTGAAGTCCACATTGCAGTATGGACTATTTTATGAGACTGGGGTTCAGATACAGTTGCATGGATACACTGATGCTGATTGGGCTGGTAGCATTTCTGATAGACGATCTACCAGTGGATATGTGTTCTCTTTTGGGAGTGCTGCAGTCACTTGGAGCAGCAAGAAACAGCCTACAGTTGCCTTGTCGAGCACAGAGGCTGAGTACAGGGGTGCAGCAATGGCTGCATGTGAGGTAGCTTGGTTGCATAAGCTACTTTATGATATGCATCAGTCTACAGATGGGCCAGTTGTCATTTATTGTGACAACATGAGTAGTATACACTTGGCAAATAACCCAGTCTATCATGCTAGAACAAAGCACATTGAGGTGCATTATCACTATGTGCGAGAGAGGGTTTTACTAGGTCTTATTGATCTAGTTTATGTCAGCACAGAGGATCAGGTAGCTGACATATTCACGAAGGCATTGGGCGTAGAGAAGCTGTGCAAGTTCAGAGACCTGCTTGGTGTGCAGGAATTGGGATTGAGCTCGAGGGGGAGTGTTGAGATATCGAGCTCCACTCGTGATACGCCAGGGTGACCGTTGTGTATTTATGTCACCGACGTGTCAGTTGCAGATGCGGTTGGTACACCGCCCATGAATAATAGCTACATGATAGCTATCCTTATCTACTCTAGTTCGTGGCTCAGTTAGTATGCCACCTTAGTTAGTTGAGTTTGGTTTGAGACCCATATATAGGGTTCTTCTATTTCTTTGTACTTGAGTTCTTTTGGCTTACACAACTAAGAAGAGGAAAACTGTTTTCAGCCTCCACCCTTGTGTGTATTCCCCCATTGTGCAAGCAAGAAAGCTTCAAGCGAGACTCCTTCCTTCTCTCCCACAATCTTGACACATGGAGTGCAACGTCAAACTCGGTATCTATGTCTCTGCATCATGTTCTTGTAGGCCTGCAGTAGCTTGCTCTTGATCCCTCACTCCCATGTGCTCACTCCCTCACCCTCTCAATCTCCCTCTCTCTATATCACACACACACACACAAACAAGAGAAGAGAATAAGACAAGGAGAGAGGTCTCTTGTTAGCCACACACCAAAGAATGAGCTTCCATTCACTTTTTGAACTTTATATATAAACCCTAAAATCCCATGGGCACCCATCCCTTTTTACATGATTGGCCATTGTGGCAAGGTCCTTTTTTCTATTTCCCTCTTTTTGCCTCATGCCTTAAGCCTACACCTGTCTATTCTTTTACAAATGGCACAGGAGGAGCTTGGCACTCTTTTACAAGAGTTTTTAGAGTTTTTTGAGGCGCCTTCTATTTAAAATTGCGCTTTTGCCTCAGCTTAGCTTTTAGGGGGACCACCTCTGCGCCTTTGCTCTTTTTCTATTCTTTTTCTGCTTTTTGCTTCATATATCTACCTCGGCTTAGCTTTTAGGGGCTGCCTTACGCAAAAAGCGAAAAAAGAATAGAAAAAGAGCAAAGGCACAAAGGCGGCCCCCTAAAAGCTAAGCTGAGGCAGAAGTGCAATTTTAAATAGAAGGCGCCTAAACAAACTCTAAAAACTATTGTAAAAGTACGCCAGGCTCCCTCCTGCGCCATTTGTAAAAGAATAGACGGGTGTAGGCTTAAGGCATGAGACAAGAAGAGGGAAATAGGAAAAAGGACCTTGCCACAACGGCCGGCCATGTAAAAAGGGATGAATGTCCATGGGATTTTAGGGCTTGTATATAAAGTTTAAAAAGTGAATGGAAGCTCATTCTTTTGTGTGTGGCTAACAAGAGATCTCTCTCCTTGTCTTCTTATCTTCTCTTGTTTGTGTGTGTGTGTGTGTGTGATATAAAGAGAGGGAGATTGAGAGGGTGAGGGAGTGAGCACGTGGGAGTGAGGGATCAAGAGGGTGAAACTCTTCACCATTCCCCCTTCTCTTCTTCTCTTCTCTTCTCTTTTCTCACTCGTGCATGGCTATGATGGATGGAGCTTGAAGGAGGAGGCTTGAGGATGCTTGAGCTAGCATCTAGGATTGAGGAGCTACTGGTGTGTCCGAAGGAGAAGGCAACTCATTTTGGCATCGAGGTAAGCTCACTATATTCATAGGTTACTAGGTGAGAGGTAGCCATTAGAGCTTGTTTGAAACGCTTGAAATAATAAGGGATTCGTGGGTCTTGGCGGTCAAGCGAGAGCTCTCACATTTTGGTTCCATTTTTGGGACCATCAAATTCAAGTTTGACCACTTGTGTGCCTCATATCGAGCATCGAAGTAAGGGATTCATCCCCAAACACGGAGCTTGAGATAGATAGGAAGTTGGGGCTTTTGATTTTCGATACAAGTAAGTATTTTGGTTATTTTGGTTGTTCGATGATTGGGAAAGAAGGGGAGATCATTTTAGTTATTTGCTTTTGATTCTTGTTGCATTTAGCGTAGGTTAGGATTAAGTAATCAGATTGGAGAGGTGTAGGGTTTACTATTGTAAAACAGGGTAAAACATGCACAAATCGGGGTAAATGGGGAAAAAGAGTGGTTGGAATGATTAATGCTGGAAAGGGAGTGATTGAGGATAGCAAGACCTTGCTCGAGAAGGGGTTTAAGGGCCAGGAGACCATAGAAGAGCTCATATTTCACCCTAGCAGTGAGAGAGAGAGAGAGTGTGAGAGAGGGAGAGAGTTTCCATTAGAGATTCAGTTCGATCTTGCCATCCAGGAGTTCTTCGCACGATTCAAGTATATCAGAACCTTCTTGCTAGGTATATCAAAACCTTCTTGCTAGGTATATCAGAACCTTCTTGCTAGGTATTTGTTGTGATTTGGAAGTCGGCGTGCCTTGTGATTGTATGTATCATCATATTCAATGAGATCATCCTCAGCATGGCTGTCGTCGTGGCGACTCGGGCCGTCCGAGTGGCTTGGATTTGGGCCGAGTTCGAGAATCACACCACTCGGTCCTCAAACCACTTAGACCACTCCACTCTAACATGTATCGCTCGGCTCAGCTGAGTCAACCATTCAGACAAAATTGATATTCGACCCTCGGTCTACTTGATTCGGTCCAACCCACTCAGTCCTCTTTGACTTGGCCGTCCGAATAATTGACCCTCGACCGTCCGAACAATCGACTCGACCCACTAATGTGACTCGGCCCTCGAACCACTCGGCCACTCGACCCTCGGACCACTCGGCCCTCGGCCACATCTATTTGGACATCCGAGCTGCAATTTTTGCCTGTGTTCCTATTCGGCCCTGGGCCCATCCAATTTTGCCACTCGGCCCCTGCAATTTGGATGAGTTGGGCCGAGTTAAACTTTTGCAAATTTTTTGGAAGTTTGCACCAGACCTAGCTAGATCTCAACGGCACCAATCTTCGTGAGCCATCGCGACACCCATAACTCGATTCTGATGCAAGGAATATGCAAATTTGCAAGACACGGCTACTTAGCAGCTTGAGTAGGTTGTCAAGAGAGTCAGCGCCTTAATGGTAGCTAGTGGAGACATAGACCCCAAATGAACCTAAACCGACTAAGACGGCAAGAAACCCTAAAACCTACCAGGACGGCCAAAAATTGATTGAATAAGCCTATCAGGCCTAAGACAAGACAAGAGTGCGCAAGCCACTTAGACACTTGCTCTCCACACTCACCTTGACTTCCAGCACTTGAAGTACACCTAAGAATAGCCGAAAGCATGATTGAGCACACAAGTGCACAGAATAAAAACGTGCTCGTTGAGTGGAGGTAACTTGAGGATTGTGTGCAATAATTAAGGAACTCACTCAGATAAAAGAACATGAAGGAACCCACAAATAAGAGAAGATCCCAAGACATAGACGGGCAATCAGAGCCCAGCGTAGGACTAAGCGAATAGCAACAGAGACGTGGATCTACCCGACCTCCTTAACCTTATCGACAGCTTGGTGGAGCACGAGAACACAACCATGTCAAAAGAAAGCTCAGACCGCAAGCAGAATGAGGAATTTGACTTAGAGGTTTTCCCAGAAGTGATTCAGCAATTGGTGAGTAGCTATGATTCTCATGCTTGGTATGAGCACCACGGTAGAATGGCAGAAGCCATCATAGCTAACCTAGAGGAGGAAAGGAAACTAGCCCACAAATCATTGCAAGGCATAGTGGAATACAACCGAGACCAACAGACTAGGACCCTGAGGCAGAATGCAGAGATGAGAGAGATACAATGAGTGTTGAACCTAGCAAGAAGGAATCGAATTGACCATGAGAGAGAGCTAGAAGGAGACTTGATGCTAAGTGAGCTTCTCATGAAGCGATTGCTAGACAACACAGCAACAGAGCAGAGCACTATAGCATTAGCCACGTCACTACTAGCAGGGTTAGGGGTGAACCAAGGCTCCAAGAGTCAGTCTAAGATACCAGTCGTTGCTAAGCAGCTCGATAAATACCAGCCCCAAGATGATCCGTACAGCTTTATAGAGCAATTCGAGCAGGTCTGCGAGGCCAACGGTCTCACCAACTTGACTCAATGCTCTCAAGCATTCGAGCTTTGCTTAGGTGATAAGGGTCGGACTTGGTATACAAATCTAGATATTGTAGAGTGAGCAAACTTCAATGGACTCAAAAACCTCTTCATTAAGAGATTTTCTGAGCCTAGATACTTAGACAACATCCGCGACTATGTGACCTACATAAGGAGTCTCTTCAGGAGAATCCTGATGGGTGAACGACCGATTGAAATAACAGTGCCAATAGTAGTCATCAATGGAATAAAAAATGAGGAGCTTTAGGCAGGCAACTCGAGCTTGTAAGAACACACACTAGCAAGGGTGTTCGAAGAGGCCATTCGAGTAGACCACCAATTGAAGGAGAGGAGCTCTAGGAACTTGAACCAAGAAGAGACCAACTCTAGAAGTTTGGAGAGAGCTTCAGCATCCAACGAGAGTGCTCAGGTGCAAGTACCCAAGATAAGGGAAAGGCTGCAGACACCAACCAGGAATTGTTGGCTAACATGAAAATGGAAATAGCCAAGATGCAGGAAATGCTAAGACAACCAACGTGACCACATGTCCAATGCGTGTACTGTGGCGGGAACCACTTGCTAGCTGAGTGTCAAGATCCTAGGTCACAACCTTGTGCTAATTACGGTAGGTTTGGTCATGATAGTGCACATTGTAGATTGCCTAGAAGACTTCCGTACTCACAACCGTACGGTCAACCTTACCTAGCAAATAGGCTGCAATAATTCTTCGAAAGGGGAGCGCCATTGGCCCTTCCCGCGCCAAATGATGTTAAGCCGATTGTTCATAGAATGGATAATCCTACTGGAATACCCAAACCACCTAGCCCCTATGTGATACATCCACCAAGCGACGCTCCAATCCACTATGTGGAAGAGCCAAATGAGGAAGAGCCTTACGTATACCCTTACGTCTCGCACGATAATGAGGGAAACGCAATCCTTATGGACTATCGACTAGTACCAGTGATGTCATTAGGTAGGGGACAAGGTAGAGGCCTAGGAGGGCAGACCCAAGATCCAATCATGTGTTGGACTTGCGGTCACCCGGGACATATCTCATCACGCTGTCCTGAAAGGGAGCAACAAAATAGATACAAGGCTGACCTAAGGTGTCCTGAGTGTGGAATCACTCATCTCTTTGTTGATTGTCCAAAGCGAAAGCCATCCTCAAATTCAACTAGCTCTCGCTTGACCGCCAAGACCCACGGATCCCTTATTGTTTCAAGAGTTTCAAGTGAGCTATAATGGCTACCTCTCACCTAGTGGACGCGCCTCCAAACCTATGAATGTAGTGATCTTACCTCAATGCCGAAATGTGTTGCCTCCTCCTTTACACACATTGGTAGCTCCACGATCCTAGATGCTAGCTCAAGCATCCTCAAGCCTCGTCCTTCAAGCTCTATCCACCATAGCTGTGCTCGAGCAAGAAAAGAGAAGAGAAGAGAAAAAGAGAAGGGGGAATGGTGAAGAGCTTCACCCTCTTGATCCTTCACTCCCACATGCTCACTCCCTCCCCCTCTCAATCTCCCTCTCTCTATATCACACACACACAAACAAACAAGAGAAGAAAATAAGATAAGGAGAGAGGTCTCTTGTTAGCCACACACCAAAGAATGAGCTTCCATTCACTTTTTGAACTTTATATACAAGCCCTAAAATCCTATGTGCACCCATCCCTTTTTACATGACCGGCTGTTCTGGCAAGGTCCTTTTTCCTATTTCCCTCTTCTTGCTTCATGCCTTAAGCCTAAACCCGTCTATTTTTTTACAAATGGCATAAGAGGGAGCCTGATGCTCTTTTTACAAGAGTTTTTTGAGTTTTTTGAGATGCCTTCTATTTAAAATTGCACTTTTGCCTCAACTTAGCTTTTAGGGGCCGCCTTTGCACCTTTGCTCTTTTTCTGTTTCTTTTCCACTTTTTGCTTCATATCTTTGCCATCTTGAACTGAGGTTAACAACACAAGATTGTGTTTATGAGTCCAAGCTTCCATCTTGGAACCTAATTCACTTGTGTAACAATCAAGTCCAGTGTCTCTGTCATCATGAGTTCATTCTTCTTCTTCCATCCACCATAGCTCCCTACCATGCTCTAGATCTGCATCCTTTCACATGGTATCAGAGTGCAGTTGAGCATGGCTTAGCATGTCTTAGGTCTCCTCTCTGCTCTTTTAGCTCCTCTTCATCTCTGGACAACTCAAGATCGGTGTATGACTCCATTTTCAACTTCATCCTCACTTAGCCCTCTTGTCTGCCATAGCCAAACAGTACCTAGCTCACTTGGAGCTTCTTGATCTTCTCATATAGCCTATATTTCCCCACACTTCCTTTTGGAGAAACCAGGGCTGCGCCAAGAGTAGAGGACTTTCAATGCTAGAGCTAGAATTTACCCGATGTGATAGGGAGCTGCGCCAAGAGTAGAGGACTTTCAAGAGCTTAAAAACCAGGGCTGCTCATAAACCCTAGAGTTGGCAGCCATAGCCAACTTCTCAAAAGCTTCAATCTTCTTCAATTTCTCTATCTTGCTAGTCAAATCATATGCCTACCACTCTAATCTGAGTCCTAGTTAGTGCCAACAAATATTTGAGCATTTAATCAAGAGGATTTGGAAGACCTTGAAGATTTGAAGCATTCATCTGAAGGACAAGCATCAAGAATAGCGAGATTTCATGCTATCATTGCCTGTGTTTTTTAAAACACACTGCAAGTCAACTTGGTTGTTGTTCATCTTCAATCAATTGAAGAAATTTTGAAGCCATTCAAGATCAACTCCTTACTAGCCATTTGGAGCTGATACCCTATCATGGGAATGTCAGATAAGAAGACTTTTATATGGCTACTTCTAATGAAGAGTAGCATTACTCTTGTTGCTCATTTCAATTACATAGAAGATGTTTTTACTCTACCTATAGGAGGAAATGGACATGCTCACACTCAAGTGCAATCAATGATTCCATCTAAAGATTTTGAAGACACTCCAACTACCTTGGTCATCGTGCAAACCTCAAAGATGATACCTTTGCTTGAGGGGGACATAGAAATGAAAACTAATACAACTAATGCAAGAAAAGTCAATAAAGAAGAAGACCAGGAGAACCTAGAAGAAGAGGACCAAAAGATCAAAGCAGTGGACATTGAAGTTGCAAACAGAGTGAAAAACAAGTACAATATAAAAAAAGAGCAAGCTGGACTACACCGACAAGAAGACCTACAATAAATTGAAGATCTACGCAAAAAGAAATGCTGAAAACTACAAGGGCATGATAGTCCTTGACCCAATTTTTAACTAGACCTTTTAGACTTGTAATGCCTATCCCTAATGCTTCTTCTCACAAGCTTGTAAACTCCTCATGAAGCCATGTACTACAGCCTCTATACACTTTGCGAGGCCCCTATTATAGCCTTTGGATATCCACCATGTTTGTGGTACCCACACTTAGCCTTTTCTGTGATAGCCTCTGGTGTTTTGCCATGTTTAGTTTATGGTGTGCCCACACTTTGCAGGTGTTGCTTTCACTAAAGCCTCTACAGAATTTGTACTTTCTAGTTGTGATTGAGGAGGGGTGTTGAGATATTTGCAATCACACCTATGTAGCCTCTTTGTATGAGGCAATTCTAGGCTTAGGACATGCATGCAGACTAAATCCCATATGCACAAAAAGGGAAAACTACTACCATCCAACAGCTACAAAGCATTGTACTTGACTACCACTTTTTGATATTTGATGAATGCAATATCATGATGCTTTCTCTTTTCAGTTAGTGTATTGTCATTGTCAGTATATACAAAAGATTGTGTTTATGAGTCCAATCTTCCATCTTGGAACCTAATTTACTTGTGTAACAGTCAAGTCTAGTGCCTCTATCATCATGAGTTCATTCTTCTTCTTCCATCCACCATAGCTCCCTACCATGCTCTAGATCCGCATCCTTTCATAATAGAGGCAGCAGAGGCCGTGACTCTTTTCGAGGTCGTGGAGACACTCAAAACACCTATGGATAGCAACAACAAAGTAATTGGCATGGCACATATACACAAGGCCAACATGGATCTGGTGGCTTTAGAGGTAGGGGGAGATCACCTTGAGGCAGAGGTGGTGGATCCTGGCAGTCGAATCATCAGTCCAACAGGGATAAGGATTGTCATTATTGTGTCATATATGGGCACATTGCAAAGTATTGTCATAAGAAGCAGGCAAATATGAAGGTTAAGGGTAGACAACATGGGAATTATGCGTCTTCTAGTGGTGCTCATGATGAGCAGGGTGACAAGTTCTTTGCCATGCAACATGTGTCCAAGAATGCACCTAGGCAGAATAGAGATGAGAGATGGTACATTGGTTTTGGGGCTTCTAATCATATGACACCCCATGGAGAGTGGTTTGATGAGTTGGTTGTAGGTTCACATGCCTATGTTTGTACTAGGGATGATACCCAGCATGACATTCGACACACAGGAATTGTTCCGTTGATGATGCCTAATGGCAAGAAAAAGAGTCCGCATGATGTATTGCATGTATCATCAATAACTAAGAATATCTTGTCAATGGGACAAATGGCAGAACAAAATCTGCATGTTAGATTCAATAAATATGGTTGCTTTATTGAAGAATACGGTAATGGCTGCAAATTAATTGCTCAAGGTAGAAGGGATGGAAAGATGTTTACATTGGATGCGACCATTCCAAAACTTAAGGTAGCCATGTTTGCACATGATGAGGGTGCTATTCAGGATGTTGAGATTTGGCATAAGAGGACTGGCCATGATAATGTACAAAAGCTAAAATCTATTCAGCAGAAGGAAGTGGTACTTGGATTGCCCAAATTCAAGTATAATGACTTTAGCCATGTATGTCGTGCATGTCAATTTGGAAAGCATGCACGATTTCCATTTATGAGACATGTGAAGAATAGCCCAAGACCCTTGCAGTTGATTCACTTGGATGTTTGGGGTCTGTCTCATAATGCTTCATTTGGAGGTGCTTGTTACTATGTATCTTTCATTGATGATTTCAGTAGTAGGTACACTTGGCTATACATGTTGAAACATAACGATGAAGTGTTTGATGCATTCAGATATTTCAAGAAGCATGCTAAAAATGATTTGGCATGCTATATCTCTTGTCTTAGGTCAGATGGAGGCAGAGAATATGTCTCTAAAGAGTTTGACAGATATCTTGCAAAGTACGGGATCAGAAGACATCTTACTTGCAATTATACACCGCAGCAAAATGGTATAGCAGAGAGGAAATATAGGGTATTGATGGAGTCAGCTAGAGCTATGCTGAATGAAAAGTGTTTGCCTAATGCTTACTAGGTTGTTGAAGTAGTGGTGACTACTGTATATTTGTGAATAGAACCCCTATAGTAGGGATTCATGATGTAACACCTTATGAGAGGTTCTATGGACATTAGGCACTTAAAGGTATTTGGCTGCATTGCCTACATGCATATTCCTAATGAAAAGAGGAAGAATTTGGATCCTAAGGCTATCAAGAGCATGTTTTTGGGTTATGCACAGGATAGGAAGGTCTATAAATGCTATGCGCCATCTACTCATGTTGTCTTTGATGAGCTAGCCCCTTGGTATGGGAATCCAGTTGCAATGGCTACTAATGGATCAGCCACAACACAAATAATGTTGAAAATACCCCTGCAGTTAGTACATCTATGTGAATGGTCCTCGACAGGTGATGTGTCATCTATAGTGAGTCCTTGGTCCGGACGGTTGCGAAATCGCACTCCTAGGTCCACTGAGACAGACATGTCAGTGTGGGGGAGATTGGATAAGGCAAAAGAAAAGATGTTTGAGGATGTAACAGGTCCACTTACTGGAGGTTATAAGTCTTCCAGCAGTGATAGCTTGGATTATGAGTTGAGGAGAGGTCAAAAAGGGTTAGAAGACCAGTTGACAAGTACACATACACTGGATATTCAGCCCGCCATTACGCCTATATGACTCAGATGACAGGTTTCAAAGAATCCACTAAGTTTGATGAGGCAATTGCATATGAGAACGAGTGTGCTGCCATGGACGAAGAGTATTTAGCTTTAGCTAAAAATGGAACGTGGGATTTGGTTCAGTTGCCTGAAGGAAAAGTCCCCATTGGCTACAAACGGGTGTACAAGGTTAAATGCAAGTCGGATGGGTCATTGGAATGCTATAAGGCCAAGCTGGTCACAAAAAGGTATGCACATTAGTATGGCCTTGATTATGAGGAGACTTTCAACCCTATAGTTAAAATGGCAACAATCAAAATAGTCATTGCAATGGCAGTAGCTAAAGGTTGGAAGTTATGGAAAATGGATGTAAAATTTTCCTTTCTGAATGGTGACTTACTACAGAAAGAAGTTTATATGGAGCAACGTGAAGGCTATGTGCATTTCGATTTTTCAACACATATATGCAAGCTAAAAAAGGCATTGTATGGGTTGAAACAGGCACCCAAAGCTTGGAATGATCAAATTAGCAGTTATTTACAGTAGCATGGATTTAGATGGGGTGATGCAGATCACAGTTTATTTGTGAAAGAAGACATATCATGGCTATGTGTTTCTGGTTATCTATGTTGATGATTTAATCATTACTGGAGATGATGAGAGTGGGATTGTTGAAATAAAGTCATTGTTGTAGGCTGAATTCAAAGTCAAAGATCTTGCTGAGCTGAAATATTTTCTAGGAATTGAGGTAGTGTCTATGCCTCAAGGCATATGGTTATTGCAGAAGCAGTATGCTTATAACATGTTACAGAAGTATGGCATGGTTGAATGTAAGGCTATGGATACACCCCTAGACCAAAATGTCAAGCTGCAGATTGATGTTGAGACTGAGATAGAGAATGTTACCATGCATAGACAGATGGTGGGCAGCTTGATCTACCTCGACCTGACTTGAGCTATGTTGTGGGGCTGATCAGTCAACTCATGCAGAAGCCTCACAAACCGCATGTGGATGTAGTCATGAGAATCATGAGATATGTAAAGGGTACGATAGATTATGGGCTATTTTATGCATATTGGAAACCCCTTGACTTGACAGGGTACACGGATACTGATTGGGCTAGTTGTGCCTATGACAGGAGGTCAACCAGTGGATATGCATTTAGATTGGGCAGCAGCATGATCAATTGGCAAAGTAAAAAATAGCCTATAGTTGCATTGTCTAATACAAAAGCTGACATTAGGAGAAATATGGACTCTCTTTTTTGCCCCTTAAGGGGTTTCTCTCACCTCTCTCTCTCTAAAAAGAGATTCCAAAATAATATTATAAAAAGAGATCTTCTATAATCAAGCAAATCTCGTTTTTGTGTTTTCAATAAATTTCACCTATTATTTTATTCCCAAACTGCAGGATAAGGTCACTTTTTCTCAAAATCCTCATAACTAAAAAAATACAATTCTATTTTTTCTAAAAACGCAGCCAATCATTCTTTAATGCCCTCATGACTCTTTAATGCCCTCTTTAGTGCCCTCATGACTTTTCAATCATTCTCATTCTCGCTTCTTAAAAGGGCGGAAGTTAAAAAACGATATAAAATGACGTACACATCATATTTTAAGATTATTTTTTACCCAGAGACACCTTTTTGACTCGAGAGTTTCCTTGTAAATTTTCATCTTTTTTGGACAAGTATATACCTATTTCTGGGCATTTTTTCATTCCCTCAGAAAGCTCTAGTTTTGTCCCAAATTTTGTGCATTCTTCTCTTTCCCTCCAGAATATGGTTTCTTGCATACGAGTTCTTCTGAAGCAGCATTGAGGAGTAGTTTTGATACCATTTGTTGAAATCAAAGAATCTCTATCTACAACACACTCTACCCTGCTACAAGCCATCTTCCTCTTCAGAAATATGCAGTAAGAAATCTCCGTCTTCAACAGTCTATACTACAAGCAATCCAGTGATAATGGAGGTATCTTTATTTTTTTAATCTTTGTGATGTTATTATTCTTCACAGTTGTTGTTCAGTCCTTAAGCATCAATTCATAGAGAGAGAGAGAGGGGGAGAGAGAGAGAGAGAGGAGGGGAGAAGGGGGGGACAGAGAGGACTGTGTGACATGAACAAAGAAAATAAGTGATAGAGTGACAGATAGTAAATTAGGGTAGAAGATAAGATGATGTTATTGTTTTCCACTAGCCAAGCTTCAGTATGAATGTGTTTAGGGTTTCCTTGATGAATTTTTGTTGAGAGAGAGAGAGAGAGAGAGAGAGAGAGAGAGAATATTTTGGATAGAACAGAAGATAAGATTTGATGCTAATTAGAGGTAGATTAAAAGCCAAGATTACAGGCTGATTAGGGGTTGATTAGGGTCTATCAAGACTAAAAGCAAGAGAAAGAGACAAGAACCAACTAAGTTTTAAAAAAAACATAGATATAGTGAATCAAAGGGGTGTAGTTCTGCGATTTGAATGTTAATCCAAGTTAACATTTGCATACTTTTTTTTTTGCAGAATGCAGGTGCAGGATGTATCAAGAGAAAGAGAAATATTCACTTTCAATTGGAGGATAAATATGCACCAATGTTCAAAAGAACTGTGGAAAGAGATGATGCAATAAGATGCAGGATGCAACAAGAAAGAAATGCAGGGAAAAAAAATGTGGACCTTTGGGTTGATGGGTGCATTTATCCACCCGATCCACTCACTCGAAGGCCACCACAATTTGAAGGGCTTACATCATTTGTAAAGTTTGCTTGTGAAGGCAATGAAGGATTGTATGGATACACATGCAGACTTGTCACACAAGGATTAGCAGGGGCTCATCAAACCTTGACAAATATGCAGACAAGATTACAAGGGAATATGCAGTCTTTGATGGAAAAGGATAGATTATTGGCTGAGAAGGATAGAGAGAACCAGAACCTACAACAAGCAATGTCTGTCATTGAAGATGCTATGCATGCTACACACGTGCAGAATATGGAGTTACAGTCTAAAGTCAATGACTTGGAGAAGGAGAATCGAAACATAGAGAGGAAGCTCACAAAAACTTTGGAGATTGGGCCCACTTTAAAAACCAAAGAGGTACGTCGGCGCATCCGATCCGTTAAACCAATTGGCCAATTAGCCAAAGGAAGTGTACTTGGTGAGCCTACGCATCTGGAACACACACACATATTGAAGTATGGTTCCAAAGAAGTTGCCTTTGTATTGAATGCATCCAACAACTTTGTATTGGATATATGTAGGGTTCAGATTGCTATGGTCAAGTTCTACAATATGTCTATGGAAGAATGTAGAGGCAAGCTTAAGTTTGTCCTCAAACTTGATGAGAGTGAGATTATCAAGGGGCAAAAACTTGAGCGTGTGAGTATAACACTTATGAATCGAGCATTGGATTCCAACATCAATGAAAAACATCCTTTATACTTCAGTGTACAATCGGAGAATGAAATATGGTGGCTTGCAGCATTTGAAGTACCAAAGGAGGACCATGAAGTACTTAAAGTTTTTTTTAACCTCACTAATATACCCAGTGTTATTCAACAGCAAAATAATGGAGCAGTTTTACACGTTGAGGGGTTTGGGGACTATCAAGTTGAATGGCATCTTGCAGGTGATTTAAAAACATTGAAGTGTATGTTTGGTTTATCAAATGCAGCAAATGCAAAATTTCCGTGCATATACTGCATGCAAACTAGGAAGAAAGGGAAAGATGGAAAGAAAGAATGGCTTGCCAAGGCAAGACAATAGGGTGCTCCGACACATGATCAGAAAGTCATGAGAAATGGAATGCTAATTCCAGTGGATCCAAACTGGCGCCCTATTTTGGAAATACCACTAACAAGGGTTCACTTTTGCACATTGCATTGTTTGGTTAGAATAATTGAGAAGCTAGTATATGAATATATATGCTTTGCATACAAGATGCAGCCCGTGTCAGAATCTGATGCTACATGCAAGAAGGTAGAACAAGTCCTCTGTGAAGTTGGATTGCACGGAGGCCAAGTAGAAATAAAAAAGGATGAGAAAAAATCGGGGAAGAGTGGAAATGTTCCTTGTAAACCATGCTTTGGCGGACCCAAGGCTAGGAAGTTTTTATCTCCACCTCGAGATGAGGAAGGCAATATACTAGTAAAACAACCAGAGAAGTACGAAGCATGGAAAAAGTTGCACCTTGCTGTTTCAGATTGGAGCAATGGGGGACGAACAAGGATTGCGAAGGCAGAAGTGTGGATACACCTAGATAGATTAGCAGCTCTCTTACAGAAGTTGGGGTTTATGGATGGAGATGCCAATGCATTTAAAGAGACAGCTGCTAAATTTCATAAGTCCATGGTGGAGGCATGGACTACAAATAGCATAACACACTACATGGTCAGTATTATCACCATTGCAAAAAAAAATCATCATTTCGAATTACTTTGTGTTTTTAATCTCTTTTCTTATGCAGCATACACTTGAAGCACATGGTCCATACTTTGCAGATCAAGGAAGTTTGGCAATATAGTCAACTCAAGGCATGGAAAGATCTCACTGGCAAGCTCGTTGTGCTTTTCAAAAGGCAACTGATCATGGAGGTGGCATCAATGATTCCAATTCTATGAGGCAATTATTCCAATGGTGGTATAGGAGACTAGAGATACGATACGAGGAAAAAGAAAAGAAGTCCAAAACATCTCAAGCAGAATCTGTAAGTAGGGCAATATATGAAGTGAGAAAAGCAAGATATGAAAACAGCACAGCTAGACAACGGCACGCAGAATGGTTGGCAACCTAAGAGAGAGATGGCAAAAAATGGAGACCTAGATAAAGATAATAATTTTGATGCATTTAGAGTCCACAAGAGAGCACAAATCCCAAGGATATGACACATCAATACTCATATCTCTAACATGAGATGTCTTATAAATTTTCTTTAAAATTTCAAAGTTTTGTCACTATATTTTTCAAAGTCGATTTTGAACTTTGTTTTTTAATTATGAAAAGTCGATTTTGAAATCCTAAGACAAAGATATGAAAATTCCAAACATTGGAACATTCACACTGGCCTAGAGAGAGAGGGGGGGCATGAGGGGGGTGTCAGGAGATAGAGAGAGGTAGGGATGGGGTGGAGAAATGAAATGAAATGATAAATTTAAAATTCATTTACACCACAATAAGTTTGAAAGTTTCGTATTTAAGTCGTCTCTCCTTTCATTTTTTCCCATTGCTCTCCACTCTACCCTCCACCTTTCTATCCTTCATCATCACAGCCATGGCACGTTCCAAGCTTCCTATCAAAAAGGCGCCTGCGAGAGCAAGAGCTCAACACTCTTCCGAATCTAGTGAGCGTACTGTGAGTGACAAAGATCCCCTGGTGGCCGATAACGGTGGCCCTACTGCAGCCAATAATGGTGGCGCTACTGTGGCCAACAATGGTGGCCCTAGTGTGGTCAATAATGATGGTTCGCCATTGTCCAGAAATGGTGGTCCACATGCTCCAGCTGCTCCAGCTCGTAATACACGCCCTCCAACACATAAAAAGTGAAGATGGAGACCAGGCACAGCTGCGCTACGTGAGATAAGGAAATTCCAGAAGAGTGCCGACTTGATTATTCCTAAGGCACCATTCTCCAGGTTGGTGCGAGAAATACTGCAAGATCTACAGTCAGGGCATCATCACAAGTTCTTTTCGAGGAACCAGGAAAGGAATGTGGGGCGGCCTTGCTTGCTCTCCAAGAAGCAGCTGAAAGCTACTTGATTGATCTAATGAGTGATGGTCAACTTTTAGCCATTCATGCCCGACGTATCACTATTAAGCCCATAGATCTGGTTCTTGTTCAGAGGATCTGCAATAACAAGGATGCATTTAATCTTAATGTCAACAATATGCTTTGAGAAGCTACCTTGTAATTGGATCTATGTTTTTAGCTCAGGTTTGGTTGTAGATTGTAAGGAGCTTAGTTTTGGGTTATCTTTCCAGTAGACCTTCAAGTATTTGATAGTAGTGGCCTGCAAAATGGAGCTAAATTTTCCCTAGCTCTAGTTGTACTTGGTGCGATGCACTATCTACCGTGTATTTCATAGTTTCACAATGCTAAATCCAATATGTGATATTCTATTTTGACCATGTTTTGCATTGTGTGAATTTTCAAGTTTCCAATTTTGTAAGTAGTTTTGTTGAGGATAAATTCAATGTGCAACCACATACACGTCGGTGATCAGTTGTACATGGGCCGATGCACCATATCCTTACTATATTTTGTGGTTTGGCAACAGTATATCCGATATGCGATATTCCATTTTACCCATGATTTATTTTTTGTCAATTTTTAAGTTTTCAATGTTTCGGATTGCGAGGTTGACAATATATTTAATCTGCAGTTGCGCATACTCATTATCAGTACATTTAATCTACAGTTACGAAGTTGACAATACATTATCAGTGCAGTATAATGTAGTTAACGCATTTTCAAAAAAAGATTGAATCGTCAAATTTATAAATCGGAATCTGGTGAAACTTCACCCTCATGTTGGGCATTAGAAAAACTCATTTATATTAAAAATTTGGCCCCATCAGAAGCCTCTAGGTCACCTGTCCGGAGGCTCGCGTCTGGGGCCCTGAATCTGGGGATTCAGGGCCCCAGACGCAAGCCTCCGGACAGGTGATCCAGAGGCTTCTGTTGGGGCCAAAAAAAATTTGGGTGGTTGATGTGTCCTTGAGGAGCATCCAGGTAAAATTTCATGTGAATCGGAGCACTGGTGATATTTTTCCTAAGCGTGGATTCATTAATTGAAATTTTAGGGTTTTTGAAAAGTTTGGCTATAAGTTTAAAGTTTCACCTCATTTTACACATTTCACTTTTGAGTTCTGAGTTCTCTCTCCTAGAAGACATGGTATGCACCAAGCAAGCGGCTCGGAGATACCCCCTGGAAATTCCATACGGCAGCCACATCCTCCAGCTCCACCACCACCACCACCATGCCAGCATCGCAAGCGTCGATGGAAGCCAGGCACAGTGGCTCTTTGTGAGATCCACCACTACTAGAAGACCACTCACCTCCTGATACCAAAGGCTCCATTCCAGAAGTTGGTGCGGGAGATCATGGGGCATACTGATCAGGAACAACAGGACCCAGTTTCCAGATACATCACGCGCGAAACAACCGGATCGTTGGACTGCCCAGGCCCTCCTCACACTACAAGAAGCTACTGAAGCCTACCTCATCGACTTATTTGGAGACTCAGTCTATGCAGCGGTGCATGCAAGGAGGGTCACTGTCACCGACAGGGATCTGTGGATAGTCAGGTTCTTTCGGCGATGGAAAGATAGTCCTCGCGGAGGTCAGCAAGGATAGAGGTGTACAACTCAAAAGCACATGGAATGTAGCTTCTGAAGACATTTTGTAAAGCCTTGGTTGTAATGGACCCCATGTAAAATTATTATTAATACAAATACAAAGTTTTTGGCGCGTCTTATTTTTGTTTAGTCGCTTGATATTTATTTTATTTACATCGTTGAGTTATCGTTACATGCGTTCGAACAAATACATGTTGTGCACAAATTCGATAAAGCACTGTGTATTAAGTTTAGGGTACGAATTGTGTTACGTATAAATTCGACAAATAAACGTAACATTCAAGTAAAAAACAACAGTAAATGACACGTATCACAAACTACATTGCACGCGAATCCAACAAACATCGGTTTTCATTACTTGAAGAGAAGATTACAAAGTGCAGTACATCAGTGATGCGATATCAGTAGGCAATAAGTACATCTATTCTCTCCTAGGCTTCTTCGAGCTAGGCTCCCAATGGTCAGAGCTATTCTTGATCATAGGCAACAATACATTTTGCCCCAATAGTTCCTATCTAATGACAGTGGGGTCTTCAACACCAGTAACCATGCCACGGGCCACCGTGGAGAAAAGTGGGCCAGACCTAGTACTTGTGAATAAGTAGAGTAGCTTCGAACGTCGAAGCAACACTACTTTCTTCAGGCTGGAGTTGGTCAGGATGGTCTTGAAGGGCCCAACCTTTGTTAGTGCCCTCAACTTCAAGAAGTTCTCGGCAAAAGCAGGGGAGCATGTCTTATGAAATACAATAATGTCGTTGACAAGCTGCCCAATGTACTCCTTCAATGCCGAGTCTTGCACCCTTCCTTGGCTACCAGATCGACCACCCTGCCTAGATGAAAACTCATCTATATAGACAATCTCCAGCAACACACAAGTTCAGTATCAGACTCACTATGCATGGAGTGTGCTGAAGATATATAAATCATATAAATCATATTCATATGAAACTTAACCAGTAGGGCCTCTAGGGCATCAGGAGTACACACAAATGTTTTTGTCGGGATCAGGCCCCCAGATGTGCCCTGGCCAGAGGCTCGCGTCTGGGGGCCTGAATCTGCATTCATATGAAACTTAACCAATAGGGCCTCTAGGGCATCGGGAGCACACACATGTGTTTTTGTCGGGATCGGGCCCCCAGATGTGCCCTGGCCGGAGGCTCGCGTCTGGGGGCCTGAATCTGCAGATTCAGGCCCCCAGACGCGAGCCTTTTTGGGGGCCTGAATTTGCAGATTGGGGGCCTGAATCTGCAGATTCAGGCCCCCAGACGCGAGCCTTCTGCCACGGCAGGGCACATCTGGGGGCCCGATCCCGACAAAAACACATGTGTGTGCTCCCGATGCCCTAGAGGCCCTACTGGTTAAGTTTCATATGAAACCGAGAACATTACCTTCTCTGCATCATCTATCTGCCCGCTGTAATGGAGCCTCCAGGTCTGCTCCTGCCACTGGGCTGCCCTCGTCTCTCTCCTGGGTAGGCACTGCATAGTCGGGTCGAGGACCAAAAAGGCTTTCCTGCAACCGCTCGAACTCCTCATCAGAGATCTGATACTGTGGCGCCGCATCCTCAATCTGCTCCTGGATGCTCACAATGGCAGAGAAGTCATCGATGCTCGTGCCATCATAATGAGCCACCTCATCAACATGTGGTGGGGCATCCTGTAAATCAAAATCTATGAAATCACTAGGTGCATTATGCACCATGATATAGTATAGTTCTTCTTCCCTAAGCTCCAACAACTCTAGCACATCCTGCATGAGTAGATATTCCACCCCCTCGATGGTGATAGCATGGAGAGAAGAGAGGGGTGGCTCTTCGCTCGTGGGCATCTCATCAGGGCAGGGAGGTGGGTGCACAATGGCCAAGCTCTGTGCTGCCTCAACACTCAAATCGAGAGTGATCTCCTCAGGCTCCCTCTCAAAGTACTCTAATAGTGGCCGAGAGGGTGCGTCGATGTCCTCGTCACTGTCCTCTTGCACCTCAGTGCACATAACATATATGGCAAAGGCGGCATCCCTCTCAATGAGATCCATCGTGACGTGGTCCTGTGACAAGGTGGGCACTGCTCTAGCGCGGAGATGTTGCCCCACATGCACCAGGGCTCGACTTATCACCTTTGCATGGCTGGATCCAGCACACAAACTATACAAAAAATCCATGGGAACCCACCTGAGAGTGGAGTCGGGAATAGAGCAAGTGAGAGGGTTCACTGCATCACAAAACGATGCTAGTATACTAGAGTCAGGGTCTACAGCGGAAAGCGAGCTCTCTAGACTCAAGGTCATGCAAAACCTAGGGTATATCTGGTCCCCTATGTGCACGTAGCATGTGGAACTGATCCATGCGGCGAAGGCAGGAGTGGTAGCCATGGCACACAAAGAGAGAAGGATTGAGAGCACAAGTGTAGGGAAGTGGAGAATGAAAGTGAAAATGAGTTTGGAGGTATAGCTTTTATGTGTCTAGGGTTTTAAATAAAGGTTCTTTATAAAGTTATTAACTCTAAAGTTTCAAATTAAAACTCTTATCTTAGTTTCTTTATTTCAGTACTTTAAAGTCACTGTTAAAATTACTCATAAAGACAAACGCTTCGTTCTACATTATTATATCCTCGAATATGTTTGGGTCGCTGAGTATATTCAAGTCTAACGAGAGAAAATATATAATTTTTTAAAGAAAATAAATCTAAAAGGCCTTGAAATTCCCTTTGGATCCAATTTAATATTAAAATGTAAGAAACGAGCAGCAGAGATGCGCTACAATATATCATTGTGCAAAGACAATATTCTCTAGATTATAGACCTCTAACCTGCAATTTAATTATGATTTTTAACTGCACGATTGAGTAATTATAGTATGTATTATCGCACGCTTGGATCACAGTAAACTAAAATTTAAAGTACTCAGAAGTTCAAAAAAGGTATGTATTCGCTCTTTATAAAGTTTTTTTACAAGGATTCCACTATCTCAAGGATATGTGGAGAAGCACATTGTTTACAAGTCATGGATTGCTCACTATGAGACCTGACTTTTCTATTATCTAACTTGAAATAGAAGTTGTAGAGGGGCTCACTGGACATTAATTGGATTTCTTGTCTCAGAAAATAAATGGGCTCTACACTGACTACGAAAGGATTATGACCACTCCACAAGATTACCACATCTACGAGCGCTGTATGTGTGTCATCTCGGATATCTTGATCCAAGCTGATCCACTCCCCTCACAAAAGTCGCCATCTTCTATATCAAAAGCGAACGCACATAGTTTGTCTAGCAATGAAATACCTGTAATAAAAACAAAAATAATGGTAAGTGATCAATGCGACTAACATAACAATTCATCTAAGCGAGACCTATGTCAATTAAATCAAGGTATGCAAAGTAGTAAAAAAGTTTTACCTGAATGTAATATCAGATTGGTTGACCCTGCACTCAATCGTCTCATCAAAATGTGTTCTTTTGACTTCCCAAGACTCACCCAATAGCTGACTCATCCATTCCTCGGATGGACACTTGCATTGATAAGTAATCTTTGTTTTCTTCAAAACATCACATGAACCAAACAAATGTGCAAACAATGAGAATGGAATAAACCAACTAAGATGCACATCTTTGGAGCCTGTGGTGGGTTTCATAGCACTATTGATGTCAGATTTTATCTTCGACTTGCAAGCTCCTGACAACTCCAAGCTACCAATGAACCATTCACCACTAGACAGTGGCGGCAATGGGGCATGCTGCAATCTCTAGCTTTCTACCACATACAATGAATTATAAAAAAAGATATTTTGAGTGGCAAGTTGACTTGTAGAGGTATTATCATAGATCAAAGAACCTATCTCTTCATGCCAAACATGTATCTTGCCGCTTAAACATTCCACATTCTGCCATTCATGCAAAGTCGATGGATATAGAGCTGTCAATCAAACAAGACTGAATTAGAATACTGCAAAGACTTTTAAAAACAACTATGATACAAAAGAATAATCAATGATAAAATTTAACAACTTACTGTTTTGTTTATAATTTGCAATGTTGTTCTCGTCGTGTACAGAGATTTGTTTATGCGTATAAACATGTTGAATCAACACTTCTGTTACTGCACTTGTGCCATTAAACACTTTTCTGAACTCTAGAATTCTACCTTTCCAATGTTTGCTAGGGTTTGCAACATCCTTGTGCTTGACCTTGAAACTCCCTCGAGTACTTGGGTGCATCAAAATCCAATCCAACTTATAATACTTATCACAAATCCAATTACCGCCATTATCTTTCCTGTTGAAGACCTCCACTGCAAGTATGCTACTGATATTTTTCCTCCGTGAAGACATCTGTAACAACCAAATACAAAAGTTACCTATCAACATGTGTATAATTTGCAAATGTTCTCTCCAAATGAAATTAAATTTAAATGGATCAATTTAAAAAAGAAACATTGTACCTGTAATTTCTTTCACAAAGATCCCCAGTTATGTTGAACAAGAAGTTGACTTATAGCAAGACCATTGTTCCTTCACTGACAGATTCCTGTAGTACAAAAACAAAAGAAATCTTGGGTCAACGCATACATATAACTTATATAGGCTTTGTCCAAATGCGTTGAAATTTAACCATGGAACAGTAGTAAAAAATGGCAATATACCTGTGGCTTTCTCTGCAAAAAATCCCAAAGATGTTGTAGAAGTTGAGTTCTTAATAAATCATTGTTCTTCACCCTTAGAGATTCTTGGAGTAAAAAAACAAAGGAAAGCTCAGTATGCATGTAACTTGTATACATTTTGTCTAAACGAGATAAAATTTAACAGTGGAGCAACAAAAAAACAAGACAATATACCTGTAACTTTGTTTACAGAGAAACCCTAAGATGTTGAAGAAGAAGTTGAGTGTTCAAAATCCCAAAGATGTTGTAGAAGTTGAGTTCTTAATAAATCATTGTTCTTCACCCTCGGAGATTCTTGGAGTAAAAAAAAAAAGGAAAGCTCAGTATGCATGTAACTTGTATACATTTTGTCTAAACGAGATAAAATTTAACAGTGGAGCAACAAAAAAACAAGACAATATACCTGTAACTTTGTTTATAGAGAAACCCTAAGATGTTAAAGAAGAAGTTGAGTGTTCAAAATCCCAAAGATGTTGTAGAAGTTGAGTTCTTAATAAATCATTGTTCTTCACCCTCAGAGATTCTTGGAGTAAAAAAACAAAGGAAAGCTCAGTATGCATGTAACTTGTATACATTTTGTCTAAACGAGATAAAATTTAACAGTGGAGCAACAAAAAAACAAGACAATATACATGTAACTTTGTTTATAGAGAAACCCTAAGATGTTGAAGAAGAAGTTGAGTGTTCAAAATATCACTATTCTTGACTGTAAGAGACTCCTAGAGCATCAAAACAAAAGAAATTACATGTCAGAGAATGCACATAACTTGCACAGGTTTTCTCCAAACGAGATAAAACTTTACCATAGAACATCTATGGAAGAGAAAAATATACCTGTAGAGTTTTGTGAAGAGAATCTTAGGGCTTTGGTGAAACAAGCTCTGCTCTCATAAAACACATGAAACTCTCTCTGTGCTTGTGCAAAGCAAATGAAATTTTACAGGGTTACAAACAGGGCAAGCAATAGTGAGGCTGTAAAATTTCGTCAGGAAAGAAGAAGCGGGGAAAGAGATATGACAAATTTGAGTTCCGCCTAAGAAAGAGGGGGAAATTGAAAAGGGGAGAAAAGAAAAGTCAAACATAAAAAATAAGAAAATGAAAATTCAAGGCACAAACTTCCAAGAAGTGACAGCTTTGTACTCCCCTTTTCCCTTATTTTATTGCTGAGGGAAGATTTGGTCCAAGATATGGCTAGAAGATTCATGTTACATGAATCTGGAATCCCAGCTCTCTCATTGGTTAGGCCTATATTTGTTTATTCACTCCTTAAGGGGCAAAAAAGAGAGTCCATATTTCTCCTAATGGTACAAGGGTGCGGCCTTAGTGGCATGTGAAGCTGTTTGGTTCTGCTGAAGTTACTGAATGACTTGGGGATACACTTGGATAGCAAAGTGAAGCTAGCAAAGTGAAGCTGCATTCTGATAATATGAGCAGTGTGATGCTTGCAAGTAATCTCATTTACCATGCAAGATCTAAACATATTGAAGTACATTACCATTTCATCATAGAAATTGTACTAGTAGAGCAGATTGACTTGATGCATGTGAAGGCTGAAGACCAGGTAGCAGATATCTTTACCAAATCACTTGGTAAAGAAAATTTCATCTACTTTAGGCAGCTATTTGGAGTGTTGCAGATGGTTTGAGCTTGAGGGGGAGCGTTAGAATATCAAGCTCCACTCATCTTTATCTGTGTGTGTGTATCTGATATCGACATTAGCTGGAGCCAACTGTACATGTGTGTGACATTAATAAGTTGGGACCTAACCATAGTTAGATGATGGTTAGTGAAACCTAGTGTAATACTCTCTCTTTCAATTAGTAGTCAAGTAATGAATAATGAGAAGGTAATGAAGACAAGCTGAAGCTCATGGTTCTGCTCCACTCTTTGTCTCTCCCTCTCTTCCAATAGGCTTGTGGTTTGTCCTGTGGTTCTAGACCCAACTCCCAGTTCCTCTAGTATGAGCACAATGCACCACATGGTAAGATAGACACTCCCCATAGGTAGTGCACTTCTTCTCTTTTCATGTAAGAACAAATGCTACAAACCACCGACATCAGGGCCTCACCATCTACTCTACATATGCTCGGCCTCCAACAATGCAACCATTTGCCAAAGCTTCTCACCCAGGCCAATTCACACAAGGCCCACCATCAACTTGGGAACCACCCTTCAAAGAACCAAGCCCTCATCAACAAAGACCCGCAAGTGCCATGGGACTGGCACTCGTCTAGGAGGAGGTAATGTTAACCCTAGTTCCAGACGGAGAAAAAAAGAATTCAAGAATACAGATGCAATGGAAGAGCAGGATGGAGAACATCCAAAAGCACAAGGGCGGTCTCAAAAATCAAGTTAAAGGCAAAGGCACATTTTTAAATGCAAGGCGCCCCTAAAACTTTTGTAAAAGAGCACCGCATGCTCCCTCCTATGCAGATTGTAAAAGGTAGACATGCATAGGTAAATAGATAGGTCAAATAGAAGGGAATGGAAAAATAGGACCTTGCCACAATGGTTGGTCATGTAAAAAAGGGGATGGGTGCCCAATTTAGGGCTTGTATAAAAGCCCAAAAGTAAATAGAGAAGCTTATTCTTTGGTGTGTGGAAAATTGGACTTATCTTCTTCTCTTCTCCTTCTTGCTTGCTTGTGTGTGTTTGAGAGAGGGAGTGTGAGAATGTGAGGGAGTGAGAGTGTGAGGGTGAGGGATCTTGGAGGTGAAGCTCTCCATAATCTCCTCTCTTTTTCTCTTCTCTTCTCTTCTCTTCTCTTCTCTTCTCTTCTCTTCTCTTCTCTTCTCTTCTCTTCTCTTCTCTTCTCTTCTCTTGTGTGCCACTATGGAGGATGGATCTTGGAGGTGGAGGCTTGAGGATGCTTGAGCTCACATCTCAAATCATGGAGCTACCGATGTGCTTAAGGGAGGAGGCAACTCATTCGGGCATCAAGGTAAGCTCACTACACCTCGATAGGATTGAAGGTATGTCGGCTAGGTGAGAGGCTAGGTGAGAGATAGCCATAGGTGTTCACTTGAAATGCTCGAAACAAGAAGCAGTTCGTGGGTCTTTGTTAAAGGACATGGATCTCGAACATGACTGTAGCTATGTAGGTTGGAATGTAGTAACTAGAACCATGACAATATTGCCAAATGACACTAACTGTTACTAGGTTGAATTAGGTTCCAAGATAGAATACTTGGACTCATAAACACAATCCTGAATAGGACATGATAGGGACTCACAGTGAAGTACAATGTATAATAACAATGCATTGAAAAGTGAACCAAGTACATCTCTTTATAGATTTCCAGCTTCTTTACTCTCCTCACTGTGCTTATGGGATACAAGTCTCCTCATCTTGCAGCATAGATCATTTGACCTATTTCCCAACAATCTTGGCGGTTGAGCATGAGCTCTCGCCTCTACACATCTCAAACCCTGAGATTCCTTGAACATGTGTACAAAAATTGTAGTTGGTATAAGCCAACTTAGGTGCACATTCTTCTAGTAGTATTTACTTTCATAGAGTTCAATATGTCTTTTGACATTGTAGTATTATATCTGTGCAAAATCTCACCAACCATTCCATGCTATTTAGATCCGACACATGTATATGCTTAAGAGTGCCATATTTTTTACTACCCTAGGATAATATATACTTAGAATCATAGAAAATAAAAGGCCCTTTGCAAGCTACTTGGGCATACATCCCTAAAAAATTAGTCAATCAATT
This sequence comes from Lygodium microphyllum, assembly GCF_053477565.2. NCBI lineage: Eukaryota > Viridiplantae > Streptophyta > Polypodiopsida > Schizaeales > Lygodiaceae > Lygodium > Lygodium microphyllum. The sequence continues at coordinate 81,224,036 of NC_141151.1, forward strand.
TCAATGTGGTAGCACTTGAAAGCACATATAAAGCTTTCAAAACTTTGCGACTTATAGTAACCTGAAGTATACTACTATAAACACAAGAAAAATAGTCATGTAGATATCATCAATTTGCACATCCTCAATATATTATAAAGACCTACTATTTGCAATTTTTTGTTGAACACTTACTATGGGTGTGACATGTATCTCTTTGTGCACGAATATATGTTTGGATACATGTTGCACCAATGCCTCTATTACAAGATGAGAAACAACTTTTCTTTGTTTCAAAGCTAGTAATTCTACCCTTCCAGTGTTTTAATACATCTCTAATTGCAAATATTTTCATTTTGAAAGCTCCCTTCATGCTTGGATGCATGTGTATCCAAGATGAATAATATGTATCAATGATCTAGTTTCCTTCCTCATCTTTCCTATTAGACACTTGAGTTGAGAGAATATTAGTTCTTCTCTCTAGCATTATGACTTAGGCAATGTATGTAAAGGATTATACATGGATGATGCACAATATTAGCTGTAAGGATGTGATCAAATAGCATGCAGATTCGAAAGGACACTTTTGATCAACACTTGAGATGTCTTATGACTCAATACATTGTGTGATATATGGGTAATATAGCACATGAGTTACATGGATGACAACCAAATGGCATATAGATCTAAATAGGCACAAGAGACTAACACTTCAAAGAATTTTAAACCTTGACCTCCAGTATACCCAATCCATCTGGCATAAAGGAAGAACTCACCATAGCAAAATAAATCAAGAGTTACATGCTTCATCTAAACCTTGTATTACACTTGTGTGTAAAACAAACATAGAAATTCAATAAAAACAAAATATAACCAATAATTCATATAACTTATAGCAATGCAAATGATGAAATTTTTACTTATGAGCTTATTCACAAAAGACAAGATGGAATCTCTTATCTGCACCATGTTATTGATGCAAGAGTATTAGATTGTAAAGTTATGTTCCTTAAAGCCTATTGAAAAGGATAGATATAGGAAAACACCAATCTCTCTTAACCAAAAATAATCAATCAATTTCATGAATTTTGGCAACATATAAGAGGGCAAATGTACATGTAAGCTACTCCAACAATAATTGGTTTTAAGGTTAGAATTGACATCAAACCCTAATGTAAAAATAGCATAGAAGAAAATACACACACACACACACACACACACATTAGCAACTATGAAATCTTGCCTAAAATGATCTTTGTAATAAGAGAAAAGAAAGAGTTAGAATTAAAATCAAGCTCTATTTTAAAAAATAATAGAAAAGAGAAACTATAGGAGAGAGAGAGAGAGAGAGAAGTAGCTATGCCTCTTACCAAAATGATCTTTGCAAGAAAACAATAACAAGATGTAGAACTAACATCAAATCCTACTTTAAAAAATAATAGAAAAGGAAAACACACAGAGAGAAGCACATGTGCTTCACCCAAAATCTATAAACATATGAAGAAAAAATTGCAAAGGTAAGCAAAGTAATCAAAACCCTGATTATTCTCACTGTAAAGCTTCAATGGTAATGGAAATTCACCAAAAAGGAGTAGAGAGGTAAAGGAGTCTGCTACTTAATTTTCGGGTGAAACTGATTTCATAGGAGGAAAATAAGGTTAAATTTAAAAAAACCCAAAAAAGTAGATGAGGTAAATGCAATAATAGAGATATTGAAAACTTATGCACCATTCATCCCTCTTTTCTAAATTCCCCACAACCCCTTTTTCAATAAAAAACTCGAGATTTGGAGAGAGAAGATTCACCCTCCATAGATGTCAACATCCTACCTTCCTATTAGACAATCCAAATGATCCATGTCTTAAACTATAATATTTTTAAGGGCTTATTTTTAGTCTAATTTTTCCTAATGAAAAATTTCATATTTACTTTTGTTTTTATATGCTCTATGCTTTCTTTGCAACTTAAATACTAAGTAAAGGTATTTCCAATGTGCTTCTTCAAAATGATTGTGAATAGACATATCATTAACGAAAATAACAACAATTTTTTTCTAGATACATGCGTAAGACACTATCCATAAGTGTCATGAAAGTTGTAAAGGTATTAATTAGGCTAAAGGCCATAACAAAAAGCTCATTTATTCTTTATTGTGGTTGCATTTAGACCACAATTGTGTGTGTGTGTGTGGGTGCACGTGCACGCGCGCACGCGTGCGTGCGCACACACACACATTCTTCTTCACAAACAATATTAGTAGAGCCCAAAGGGCAAAATTGGTTTGAATTGGAGATAACAACTAGTTACTTCTTCACTTTGCTTGCTTCACCACCAATACTAAATTGACAATGTGACCAACTAATGGGTTTACTCCTTGGTAGAATTAGAATAATATTGTATGTTATAATACATTTGAGAGGTAAACCCGATGGTGGAAAATGAAGAATTATGAAAAAAAAAAAACATTATCATATTCTTTAAGGAAGAAGATCCCTTAAGAGAATGATATATTACTGAATTTTTATTATTGAGAGAGAGAGAGAGAGAGAGAGAGAGAGAGTGTGTGTGTGTGTGTGTGTGTAAGTAATCCATCATTAGGACCCACTAAAGAAGTATCAACTATTAGAATTAGGCCCTTCATCTAAGCTCATGCGAACACACATTTGCTTAGAAGAGAATAAAAGTTGAAGCCATTTATAATGCCACAAGTCACCTACCATCCACTTGCCTTAGGCTATAAAGAGGCAATTGATCCTTCATTTGTAATGAGCTTAAGAATCAAGTAAGAGTATCCATCTCAACACATTAGTGAGGATGTGAGAATGAACCTACATCATTTTTTATCTTCTTCTACTTAATGCAATCTTGATTAATAAATTTGATTTCTCAATTATTAAGTCTCATGTCCATTTACTTTTACAATGTTACATTATAATCCTATGTAGCTCAGTTCTACGTAGCCTTTGGGGTCAATTTCGGGGTTTAGATGCGTCAAAATTGGTGTTCTAGATACCTGTCCGATTTTCAGGAGTCCGATTATCAAAATTGGACGTTTGATTTTGGGTTGGTTCAATCGGCCCAGTGGTTCGATTTCGGTCACATCCGATTTGAAAAAGTGGTCCGCTTTTTGGAGTGGTCCGATTCTGCGAATCGGATCGGACAGGGTGGTCTGATTGCCTCGATCGGCTTGATTGGACAGGATGGTCCGAGTGGTCCGAGTCCGAGTGTCCGAGTGGTCCGATTTCCAAAATCGGACGGGTTGGTCCGAGTGGTCCGATCGGATAGGATGGTCCGATTGGACGGTTGTCCGAGCGTCCGATTATGGACTGGTCCGATTCTGGATCCGATTATGAACTGGTTCGATTCTAGGACTGGTCCGATTTTGAGAGTTGGATCGAAAAAGTGGTCCGATTCTGGGAATCGGATCAGACAGGATGGTCTGATTGCCTAGATCGGACGAGTGTTCGATCGGACAGGATGGTCCGAGTGGTCCGAGTTCGAGTGTCCGAGTGGTCCGATTTTCAAAATCTGACGGGTTGGTCCGAGTGGTCCGATCGGACAGGATGGTCCGATCGGACGGTTGTCCGAGCATCCGATTATGGACTCCTGGAGGGGTCCGATTCTGGGACTCGAACAAGCTGGTCCGACTACGCGACCGACAGCCCGCGAGTTGCACGCGATGCCTCTAGGCTGATGTCTACTACACCGAATCTCCAATCCATTAAGAAACTCTTCTAATTGAGTGACATTCCATCTATTCAAATCCACAATCAATGGAAAGAATCTAGCACACATTGGCAAGCACCTTTCTCCTTCAATCACTCCCAAGAATACAAGCAACAGCTACCTACCAAACTTGCAGGACTCATAGCTCATGGTGTAAACTAAAAAAAGTTTCTCCAACTCAAGGTCCTCCTCTTATCATTAGAAATCCTTACATTGTGCCCTATATGGCCCGCCACTGCCAAAATCCCCAAATTTGGTGAAAATTTCACTTGCTTGCAAACGACTTGATCTCTCTCTCCATAGAGGGAAATATTTCTAGGGCTATTATAGCGCATTTGAGGTCATATAGTAATCTAACTTTATCTCAGAGGGCTTGAAGAAATTTTAATCTAGTAGAGAGCTATAAGCAAATTACTCAAAGTATCCTTTGTGCATGCAACGATAGCCAAAAACACAAGAGCTCACTTTCTCTTATCTTTCTCATTTTCTAAGACTATCCAATGAGTTAGAGCTTCTCTAAAAGAATTTTTCAACTATTCTCCACTCCTTTTGTTTTTACTCAAGCCTCACGATGGATTCAAACAAAACCAAGTTTGATGGAACTACCTTCCATACTTGGCAAGCAAAGATGAAAGGGTATCTCATGAAGAAGAAGTTGTGCCATGTTATGTCTTCTACTCAAAGTCAACAATGTGGAGTCACATCAAGTTCTTCTAGAGTCACTACAAGATCTACAACTCAAGCTCAAGTAGCTCAACTAACCCATGAGCAAAAGGAGAAAGATGAACAAGTGCTAGGAATCATTGTGAGTAGTCTTGTAGATGAGCTTGTCCATCATGTAGATGGGGCAAAGGCTACATTTGAAGCACGGAATACACTAGAGACTACATTTGGAACCAAAAGTAAACATTCCATTACTAGTCTTAAGATTGATCTTTATGGTTTAAACATGGAAGATGGAGAAACTATTGCCTCTATAGTCAACAATATGAAAAGCTTGAACTTTCCAATGTTGGTGAACCAATTAAAGAAATTGATGGTGTAGCACTGATATTGAAGAGTATGCCATCTAGCTTTGACCAAAGAGTCAAAATACTAAAAGAAAAAGAACCAATCCTAAGCTTAGAGAGTGTGATAAACTCTCTCCTTGAAGAAGAGAAGAGCACACGATTGATATCCTATGTAGGATAGCTAGCATGTGCTATCAAAACAAGAAAGATGGACCAATGCAAACATGGCAAGGAGACAAATCACAAGTCAAAGTTCTACTTTGCAAAGTATCCTTGCAAGAATTGTGGAAGATTCGGCCATGGAGCAAAGAACTATAGATCACCAAAAAGGAGTCTACACAACAACAAACAAGGTGGAAGACAAAGAACAAAAAATTGAAGCATATGTTGATCTTGACCATGCATTTTGATCTACATTAACATTAGAGGCTAGGTTTTTATGTTGGTATCTCCTCTTGTAATCCTAGACTTACTGGTTAACTTCTAGAAGCATTTTGTTTTGTAATCTTGGGCTTCTTGTTTTTGAAGTTCCAAAAGTAGTTCTCCTAGTATTCGTAGAGTTGTTCTAAAAGTTTTCTTTTTGTAATCTTTGTCTTCATGTGTACCAAAACGAATTTTTCTTATAATCTTGGACTTCCTGTTTTGAAGTAGCAGATGTCATCTTGTATAACTAGATTGAGTATCACCTAGTCTTCATATGTTCTATCTAAGTATTATCCTATCCAAATAATCGCCCTATTTTACTCTACTTTTCATTTGCCTAATATTTGGGCCAGGGAGGGTGTTAGAATTAGGCCCTTCATCCAGGTTCATAAGAACAAACCTTTGCTTTGAAGAGAATAAAAGTTAAAGTCATCTATGATGTCATAGGTCACCTATCATCCACATATCTCAGGCTATAAAAGAGGCCATTGATCCTTCATTTGTAACAAGCATGATAATCAATCTAAGGGTTAGTCGTTTCAACACACTAGTGAGGATGTGAAAATGAGCCCACATAATTTTTTATCTTCTTTTACTCAATGGAATCTTGATTTAGTACATTTTGTTTCTCAACTAAGCCTCATGTCCATTTTACTTTGACAATGTTTCATTATTATCCTCCGTAGCTCAGTTAAATTACTATGTCATTCCCATGTTTCTAACATCAACAACATTATCAAGATAAGACACAAACTTGAGCAAACCAAAAAAAGGGGAGACAAGACATAATAAAAATATGAATCTTCTATTTCATTAAACTTAATTAAATAATTATATCTTAACTTGTACATATAAGAGGGGATACAAGAACATTCTTGTCACCCTGCAAGAAAACATGCATACCATCATCCTCAAATGCAAGAGTGATATGCCCACAACTATGTTTAGGTGTGCTACCCAAGCTAGACACACCATTTAGATTCATAGAATCCTAGTTCTAATGATGACTATTCTAAAGGCAATAAGGTTAGTGGAAACTAGAATGAGAAGCTACTACCACTATTCTTTGATGTAAATGCATGTATTGACGAGGGGCAATGATATGACTACATCTTAGGGTAGTCTTTCGTCCTCCTTACTGTGTAGAGCTTTTAGAAGATATGGTGGACAAGAAACTCACAATTTGCACCCACCCCTTCTTTCTAGAATTGTACATATATCTATGTAGTTGGTTTAAAGGGTATATGCTTAGTAGGACATGTCTCCAGCATGAACTCAAACTAGTCCCTAAGTAGCGTAGATACATGTGCTATGCAATGTGGGGTATGCATGTTGTGCACTTGGGAGCTAGGTTGAGTTACTTAGAATGTTGTTCCACGCTTGAGAATCCAATTGATGTAGGATTGGGTGTGGTACTGCACCTAAGGTGGCATGTCTATCAAGCATGCTTGACTTACCCTACCCTTGATGTGCATTGAGGTTATGGTGTGAGGACATGAGCTAGGGGATGGATCCCTAGGTGTAGTGAGTGTGTCATCATGCATCTTCTTCTTCTTCTTTTTGGAAATAAATAAATTTGAAAGGTATCTATACTACTCAAGGATTGGCCCTAGCGCATGATGTTGGAGACATCCCCTACTTAGTATATAACCTTTTAACTAGCTACATAGTTGCTATAGGCAAGATTTTGGAAAGAAGGGGTGGGTGCAATGTGCAAACCAGTTATCCACCATATCCTATAAAAGCTCTCGATAGTAAGGAGGAAGAAGGGCTACCTAAGGTGTAGTTGTATCATCACCAATTGTTCAATACTTGCATTTATATCAAAGAATAGTGATGATAGCCTCTCCTTGTATGGTATGATAGGTTGCTAGAGCAATGTGATGAGGAGGCAAAGGTATTTGCATGTTATTAGAAACAATTAGGTAGTTGGTAAATTGGCTCATGAAACGATGCAAGATGGGTTGAGGTCAAAGTGTTGGAACAAGTAGAGTATTTTCTTCTCAATGGCTTCGACATTTAGAATTTTTGGAAAGTTGCATCTACCGTGTTCTCCTTCCTTGTATTCCTTGTTGTGCTAATGAGCATAGGGATAATGGAATCGGTCTACCTTTGCACTATCACTAGAGTAAAAAAAAGTCCTACCATGCTACCTTGTCATTTTCCAAGATGGGGTATCTCGATTCTAACTATCCTAGCCATGCTTCCCATGGTTTCATGGTGAGGTATCTAGTGTTGGCACCTATGGCAAAACTTAACAAGACATTTGGAAGGCATCAACATCAAGTAGCTATGCCCACTTCTCTACTATGATTTTTTTTCTTTTTAGATGAGTACCCACACTATTCTCCTTCATATAGCTTAAACTAAAAAATCATTGTATTGCTAGACTCTTCCTGCATTTGAAATTTGTCTTTTATTAGGAGCCTTGGTTTCCTTGCTCATCTTCTATTAGGAGCCCTATGGAAGAGGGAAACTGGTTACCTTCTGTGGTTGTGCCTTTAGCTTCTCAACCATTGCATTATAGGCTTCCTTCTACTCAAGGGTTTCTTTAGTTGGCTGCTCTATTGACTCTTTGAAGTCATGATGTCATGATGGCAGGTGGCTCCAAGGTAAGAGGAAATTCTGGTGGGAAGGGCTCATCTTGCAAAATTCCAAAGGTATGTAGCTCTCGATCCCCGTACCTTTTTTGCTACAAGTGATATATGAGTCTTGTCTAGTTGGCTCTATAGTCATTGAGTTGACCTCTTGACATGCTCCATGCTCTTGAGCATGCTTACGGATGTCCCAAGTTTAGCCTTGAGTTTAGCAGGATCATCGGTTTGCAAAATGGAGGCTCTAAGTGCCAATTCCTTGTAGATCTCCTACTGCTTATTATTGAGGATGAACCTATAAGCATCCAATTTGAGCTTACTTTGGAATTCCCCACATAAAGCGGCCCATATCTCAGTGGTGCATAGCTTCCTCAATGCCCATTCCCAAAGCCTTTGTGCTTCCTCTTCTACTGAGTACACTGCTTGGGTTAGTGTAGTGGCCATTTTCCTTTGCAAATCCTCCTAAGTGATCTTCCATTGTTATTTCTCTTGTAAATGGTGCTTGTACTCTATTTCCCCAGGCTACACTTTTGCCTTTTCTTGAGAGATCTTGATTTGGAGTGTTGTCAATTGGTGGTTCATATCAATCATTTGTTTGCTCATCTTTGTCCATTTCCACCACTTTTTCCTTCAACATCATCTTGTTTTCTTGAATTTTGTAGCCTACTCTTGCAAGATAGCCTCATTTTCCTACAATTTCTTTTGAAGATCCTCCTTTAAGGCCTCATCCTTTTTGCTAAGCTTCTTGACGTATTGTTTTAAGGGGTTCTCCTTCTCTTTCTCCCTAAATAGTGCCTTTTTTATGAGCTCCTTTGTCTTCTCCAACGAGGCATTCTCATTTTCTTGTAGTTGCTTTTGGGATTCTAACTTTTGTTTCTCAATCTAGATGATGAAAATCTTGTAGCTCTCTTGATTCTCCTCTAGTTTTCCTTGGGCTTCTTGCTTCTTTTTAAGTGGTACTACCCTACTCCCTTTGAGATCTTCACACACTTTTTTCAAAATTTCTAAACTGCTCACTATACCTTGTTTCTTGGATGCTTTCGAGTGCTCTCAGCTTGCTATTGCTTTTCTTGATGTGCTGCAGTATGATTATCTCTATTATATGTTTGTCCTTGACTAGAATCATTATCTACATTTGCAACAACAATTGTAGATACTTCATTTGGTTTTCCATTTGGCTCTACATGTTGAGCAAGAGAGTTGGGTCAGCTAATGGAACCTCTTCTATTTTCTCCTTTCCTTTTCTCAAGCTACCCTCTGGTTTTTCTATCAAAATCTTGCCCAATCGCTTATGCAAAAACTTTTCAAAGGAAGGTCTTATAACCCAATGATACTCTTCCTATTACCTTCTCATTTCATCTTGCTTTTCTGCTTTCCTCCTATTGGATCTCTAGACTACTCAAGGGCTTTTCCAATAGAATTTTGTCTTATTCCTCCTTATCATCTTCCCCTTTTTTGTTGTTATGATTGCCCTCCTGATTCTTCTTCCTATTGTTCATTTTCTAGGTCTTGTAGGCTTGGTGGTGAGAGAGGGACAATGTTGGGTCCTGTGAAGTTACCCATGTGAGTGGCTATGAGGTGGGATAGTACACTATTGTAATTAATGATAGTACTCTTAGCTTCCATGCAATTCAATTTATTGGTTGTCTCCCTCGACTAGACCTTGTGGGCCTTGGCTAGGGATTCTATGATACATTCGATCCATAGTGCATTCAAATCTTGCTTCTTTAGGTACCCTGTTAGGATGTCCTCCATGAGCTACTTGGGTATTCCAGTCTAGATAGTCGAGGGCTTATTATAGGTGAGTACATGTATGCTAGATAGCACTCCCTTTTGGCCAAGACTAGGATCCTTCCATTATTGAGGAACTTCCAACAATTTCTCAGCTTTTATGTATCCCCCTTACTGTGCTTTTATCCAACTTTTAATACCACCTGTAGGGTGAGCTCAATCATAAATTATTGGGTCAACCATTGGTCTCCACTTTGGATGTTGAACCCAAGCTTAAAGGCTTTCCTTTCGGGTTAGTATTCGGAGATGGTAACTTCACATACTAGAAAGTGGATGGGGCCAACTGTGGCTCTGAGCTAAGTTCCTAGTTCATATTTTGATATTAGTTCAATGAGTGATTACCAATTTCTCGATGCTTCTCGTGGTCCAAAATTGGACATAGCCCATTTTGTACATGTTTACTACTATTCCAAAGCTGGAATGCCATTGGATAGTGATGATGGATTTATCCTTGTTAAGAGTGTCTTTGACAAGGATGGGCTTGTTTCCTACTCATGGTTGTTCTACTTTTTGAAAGGTCAAAGAAATTCTTGTGAGTTCTTTAAAAATAAGCGAAACATCATTTCATTTTGGAAGTTCTTCAAAAAATTTAATTCCCAATTATTTTAATACCTAGATACCATTGCATGATGAAATCCTTAAGTCTTACCCATCTTCTTACCATCATTACAGCACATTGTTACATGGTCAGGAATCTTAGTTGTTGGTCTTGGCAATTGCTTTCTTGGTCAAGAACTTGATCTTTGGAGGTTGCAGAGATCTTGAGTACTTTATATCTTTGGTTTCTCTTCTCCCCTACAAAATAGGACCAAGATTCATAACTTGGAAGAGAAGGTCAAGTGTGTGTGAAATGTTTTTTAATTTTAATCAAGTCTATCAATGTAGCCTTGGCTAGGGCAACCAAATTTTGTGACATCCTTCATAGAATTCTTGCACTTTCAAGAGGGATTTTGGGATCCATTGCAAGGTGATGCACAAGTTATGTTGAAGGTTGCAACATCATCATGGTTGCATGTGTTGATGGTTTCATGGTGTACAATATGTAGTAACAAGGGAGGAGGCTTTAGGATTCCACTGCATATGTGATAGAGTATTGATAGGGCACCTCGTGTGGGCTTGGTTAGGTAAAAAATGGTGGGGGTTTTGGTGGTGACTTAGACTAAGAAGCAAGAAAAATTTGAGTGAAATCCACATGTGCTCCCTTGGGGGAAAAGCCAGTAGTCACTTGTGTGCCTGTCAATTGTAAGTGAAGGAGAGTGGTGGTCCCTTGTATTACCTTTTATAGAAGGTTTGTTCCACACATGTCAAGGAGCTATCTATATTTACCATGGGGGATCATGTGAGGGATGTCTAGATAGATAGTACATCTTAATCCCGCTACCATTGAAGTCGTCAATGGGCTAACCATCTAAAAATTCCAACTCCACATTCCCTATCCTAGTGATTACACAAACATGGAAGGGTTTGAGGCCTCATAGTTTAAATTTATATTTATGGCCTTTTATGAAATAAAGTCGAACAAGATCCCCCTTATGGAAGGTCAAACCAAGCTTTTACTTCAAGCCTTTGTAGTGAGTGGGTTGTGGGTGACTAGTAAATTGAGTTTCTGTTAGGTGTTCTAGCTCGGCAAGGTGAAGTTGCCATGCCTTAGTGCCTTCCCATCATTCTTGGATGGGAATGCGTAGACTTGGAATCATGAATTCTATTGGCATAATGGCATCAATACCATATGTTCTCTAGGTTGTGGGTTGTTCCATGGCTCACTTGTGATCTCATCTCTACTAGTCATGGCCTTGCTTGGAGAGTGTGATGTTTCAACTTTTCTAACTTCCCGTACATTAATTTGAAAATCTTGGACTATCAAAAGTAATGTCTCAAATAAAATAATCCATGTGTCGTACCTTGTGACACCTTCAGAGATCAATATGAGTGTAAATACCTCATCACAAGAAATATCATGTGAATGGGCATTGTGGCCATGTAAGTCAAGTTTAGACTAGGCATGTTTATGACTTAGGCAAGTCAAGCAAATTAAAATTGGATTTTAAAAAAAATAAGTGAAAGATTAAAAATTCTATAAGCTTTTAAAATATTAAAGAGAGAGAAGGAGACATCAACAGGATGCACCACCCCCCTCCTCACGAATTTTCATTGTCATCATCATCCCCTCCTTTTTTGGAAAATTAAAGAGACTAAATAAAGACATAAAATCTTCTTTCTTTATGTCAACAAAAGAATGAAGCTATCTCCCCCTTTCCTCAATTTGGCAAGAGACCCAAATTAAAGGAAGATCACCCACCAAAAGCCACGCGAACTAGTCATGCCATCTTTGGCAACCTCTCTCGACCTCAAAGAACTAATCACCAACATCAGATGGCATCTCAAAAGCTCCCATATAGCTAGATTAGCAAGATACCCTCCACAAATAACTCCTCTTCTTGGTCAAGACTCATGAGAACCCCCCTTCAATTAAACTATAAATATGAGGCATGAGAAAACATAGAACATATTAGCTTTGAGACAAGAGAGAAGATTCTACTCGAATCAAGAGAGAAGAGCTCAAGAGAGAGAAGGCAAGAGGAGAGTGAGAGAGATAATTATTATTGCAAAGACAAGGGAGATACTATGCCACAATTCTAAGCCAAATCCCATCTCTTCCACCTTCCTTCCCTTGTAAAATTGAGACTCTACTCGATTTCTTCTCAAATTCCTATTGTCACCATCTCTATTAATCAAAACGAGACAACCTATAGCTCTACTACTCAAGGCGCTAGACCCCCCCAAGGTCTGCATGAATAAAACCTACTCCAAGGGGGTTTTTTGTTTTTGCATCGATGAGTATGGACCAGCCACCATGACATGAGAGGTCCTATCATAGGGAATTCTAGCTTGGCAGGAGAAGATGAGGATAACAAGGGGCTTTGGTCACAAATTCTTTAGACTCTTATGAACTACTAACTACCCTCTAAGAAGATAGTATTTTGAAAGTCCTAATTCTAGTTTAGAGATTGAACTTGGTGGAAATAAACCTTCGGGCTAATATTATGTCTAGTCATGAGATAGGAAGCATTGTAAAAAGATGTTTTTCTTAAAGAAAATGAATTATCTTACTCTGTTTTTGTATTGTGAAATCAAGATGTGTAATGAATCTGTGCTTGAAGATAATCAAAAAAGTTTTTTTTAATAAAGATGCATAACGAATATGTGCTTGAAGATAATCAAAGAAGTTGTTTTTACATGTCAAACATAAAGTGGTAGGTAATTAGGTAATTTAAAAAAATACTATATTGAGGGAAGTAGGTGGATTGGTCCTCCACGGATCTAGACCTATGGTGGGTAGTCTCAATTAGCCGAGAGCTTTCCAAAAAATTTACATTAGTAAATCGGCAAACAAATGGCCAATAGATATTATGTAGAACCTAACTTGCATTGTTTTAGGGGGATCGGAATGGGATTTTACCCTACAGGTAGAAGGGTCGACATGCTGCACTCCCATTCGTCTTCATTCTCTTTGAACCAAGTACAATGCAAGTCCGCTTTAGTTTTGAGTGATGCTCTAAGAAGTGGGAACTCGAAATATTGACACCAATTGACCGATAGGCAACTTAACCAATATTAGAAATCCAGAACTCAGATCAATCCTCATGGGAATGGTCGAAAACTTCCACTACGACGTAGGCTCAAGTGAGCCTTGACAACAAACTCCATGGTATTCCATGGAGTCCTAGACGACATTGTCTAGGATATCTCTTGATAGACTTCTAAGAAAGTGTTGACAAGAAAGCAGCTTGAGCGGGCATGTTGCAGTTGATATCAGAGCCCGAGTTAATATAGGATATGATGCAAGTATAAAATTAGCAAGGACTTGTAATTATAGCTTAATATATCTTAATTTGTGAATTCTTCTCCTTATTATTTAATATATATTTTTGGTTTTTGGTAGAAGAACAAACCTTGGGAACAATTCTTAATTTTTCAAGTTTTGTTTATGTCATGCAATCATCTAGTTTCGACTAGAGAAACTAGATGATGCAAATATTAGATCAGATGTACAACCCTTTGTCCTGGTATTGTGAAAGATGATGGATATCAAGTGGAGAATACTGTTACATTGACAAAACCGTCTTGCTTACCTCTTGAACAATTTAAAGAGGGTGAAATGGATGGAAAACCTTAAGATTGCCAAGTTTTATCTATTCTATGAGGCCAGAGTAAAATTGAACATGTTCACCAAAGGACAACAAGTCAAACTAAACCGGTACATTTACGAGGAGGTCACAAAGGTTATATCGGCCAAGAAATCATAGTTGTAGGTCGCTCCAATTGATGTAACTACAAAAAGGATGGATTACCTGATCTTCCCCTAAAATATAGATTTCTAAATATCCATTCTCGAAAGCCTAATTATTGATTAATGGGTGTATCACAGTATCATGCCTAGATTGTAATAGAGAATCCTCTTCCAAGAATAATATAAGCCTCTAAGCTACTCGAATAATGTATTCCCTTCCTATTGATGTAAGGAATTATTTTTGTCCATCTATTGTAATCAAGATGGATTGTCACTTTAATAACCAAGAATAATGGAAAAATATTATCCGTTTGTTGTAATTTTTTGTAAAATTTTTAAGAAGTCTAGATTTGTTAAGCCCTAGTAGAAATAGGGTTATTACAAACTAATAATAATTTATTTTAGGATAACGAAGCCTAGAAGAAATTCCCTGTATTTCAAGTTATGTCTATATCTACCATGCATTCATTGGATTACAAATGGAGAAATAACTTTATGACTATCTTAGAGAAAATGTATGGTCCTTATCCCTCCTATCCAAAATGGCATTGGATAAAATATGGAACAAATTGTTACATTGAGCTAATTGTCTCAACCATTTGAAGGTCAACCTTAGGCAAATCCAATGGATGGAGAGCTTAAAGCTTGTTGAACTATTTCTCTTTGATGACTCTAAGCAGAATCCCATTCTTCATATTAATGGCCGATTAGCTCACCAAAATCATTACGTATATGAAGAATTAACTAAGTTCATCCCGGTAGATAAAGTTGCTATTCTAGGGTATGATCCTCATCATAACTACTATAGAGAAGGATATATTGACCTTCCCACTAAATATTGAATTTCAATTGTACACACCACAACTCCATCTGATAAAATTGTTGAGCTATCTGAGATCCATGAATAAGTGGAAAGATAGAAACAAGTTCTAGTTGTAATTAAAATTCTATTCTGATGTACATACTATTGGGGGTAAAGGCGCCTCCTCTGCCTAGTCGCCTGTGTATTACTACACTGACAGTACCCACACTTGCACACTTCAGGCAATGGGCGCCCATCACTGGCACTTCGTTCTTTATTCTTTTAGTGATATTTGAATAAAGGGAAGGCCGGTCACACATTGTGACTGTTGGAGTTCCCACATTTGTCTTCACTCTTGGCAACCATAGCCACAACTTTCAAGCTTCTGGTCAATCTCATCCTTCTCGGGCAAGCATTGGGCGTTCTTGGGCAACCTCGGGCCATTCATCTACAGGTATTGGAGCTCTCATTCCACTCTTTATTTAGTCGAGAGGGTTTGAAGAATAGGGCATCCATAAGGTTTGGAACTAAGCTCTCTCTCTTCTATGCCTATTGAGGCCTCTTCAAAAGCTTCTTTGGGAGCCATAGAAGGTCCCTAACCATCAAGTAGTGCCTAGCTCCCTTAGCAACATCAAAAACATGATTTCAATAGGCTGTCCCATTTTCTCAACCTACTGTCAAAAATGTGGCCTTCATCTCTAGCACCTCTTCAATTGGCATTGCACAAAGGTCTTATTTGAGGCATAGGAGCATGCTTCAAACCATGGCATTGAAGGCTTGAGCTTGGCATTGACATTTGAGTTTGATATATTTCACTCTAGAACTATCACAATAGTCCACAGGAAGCCCCAAATAGTGCTACATTAGCATTTGATGTTTATGCTTGCTTGATACTAGCTATTGATGCCATTTGGTACCCGAATCATGTCCAGATGTTATGGAAAGCTATGCATATGATATGCCATTGATTAGCTGCTGATTTTGGCCTTATTTATGCTCATTTTGACAATGAATTTACTATTGTAATAGATCAGTGCTGAAGCTATTTAACTCGGGTTATGTTATGCCTATTGGTCTCGGGTGCTTCCCAGATGCTTGTTATGACTATTTGGATGCAAATGGAGGTTGGAAAATGTCTTGGATGGTTCCTGAATGTATTTTGAGCCTTGTTTGAGCTTTGTATTGATTGGCACTTACTTGAAATTGGTCTACTCTTGCATGATTTGTGACAGAGGTTATACCTATGGTCTATGCATGACCCATGGTACATTCTTTGAAGCATATATCAGTGATACATGCTACCTACATTGTTTGAGCTTCTTTGCCACTTGGAGCTTCAATTGGGCTTGTGCTTGGATACTCTTGAACCTCTTTTGGATGTTTCTTGGCTTGTTAGAGATTGAATTGGGTTAGAATGTACTTGAATGCTATCAGATGCTCGACCGCTTACATGCTCTTAGTGCTCTCATGATGTACAGTCTTGGCTATGAGATGTCTTATGCATTTACATGCTATCTCTGAGCTTGGTTGCTCATTTGCCATCAAATTTTGTGCCAGTGGGAGTTTTATGCTTATGGTCTTGGATTTACCCAAAGCTTGCAGGTTATACATTTGAGTTATTACTTGAGACTGGGATCTCTTACATGTCCTTGACTATGATATTTTCTTGGTAGATGCTTCCATGTCTACTCTTGGATGCTTATGAGCTAATTTGATCTATCTTCATTGAGCATAGACTGCAGGCCTTTCTAGTGGTGTGTACATCTTCCTTATCACTCAGTGGATGTATTGATTGTATTGATGGACTCTCTTGACACATTTGGGTGTTTGGCTTATGTTCATTGGTTGTCATAGTGCCTCTATTATGCCCGCTTGATGTAGGATTAGACTTGGCAGTTCACTATTGTCATTGGATCTCTATTAGCTCACTATTCGCTCTCATTTACGCACTGCTGTCATTTATTACAACAAGTTGTTTTATGCAGACTGTGATGTATTTGCTGAGCTTAAGCATTCCTTTTGATGTACTTTTGGTACTATTTGGTGGACAGGTGGTCATTCTAGCAATTTCTCTTATTTTTGACTTATTTTACAGTGGTTTTGCCTATTTACTACTAATTATAGTAGGTTGTTTTCTACATAGTCTCCCTCTTTTTGACTCATTATGGTTGGTCATCTCAAAGAGACATCTTTGTTTAACATTGCCAAGTTGGATGGCACCAACTATGGCTATTGAAAATCTCAAATATGGCAGGTTTTGGTACAGAAATTGCAGATTGAGCCACTAAGAAACAAAGGTATTAAACCCAAGAATATGGATGATAATGAGTGGGCTGATTTAGATACACTATGCAAGTCCACTATCATTTTATTACTCTCTGAAGAGGTCCATAATAATGTTGTTGAAGATGAATATCAGAGTGCATGGAATCTATGGGAAAAGATTCATGAACTTTATGCAAAGCAGAGCCCTGTTTCACAGATGTATTGGATTAAAAACAATTGATGCATCTCCTCATGGAGGGGACCCCATTGTCTGCTCACTTTAGCCAATTTCATTCTATCATGAAGAGCATGCTTCAATAGGGTATTGAGTTTCATGATAATCAGCATCCTTTGTTTCTTCTTGGCACTTTACCTGAGTCTTGGGATGTATTTCACACTGTGATCTGTACCAACAAACTTAATGGGCTGAAATTGCAAGATGTAGAGAGTGCTCTTTTGATTGAAGAAATTAACATGAAAAACAATTATGCTTCCCACAATTCACATGTTTTATCTATTAGAGGTGGAAGAAGTGGCAAGAAAGATAATGATCATCATGGGAAGGACTCTCAAAAGTCACAGTCTAAGTCACGTGGATGCAGCAAGTCTTGTGGATGTAAATCTGATCTTACATGCCATTATTATGGGAAAGTAGGATACATATGGCCTTAGTGCCATAAGATGCATGATGACAAGTGCAAAGAAAATGGGAAATAAAAAGTACAGGGGAAATCCAATGATTGCAGCACTATATCTGCAAAGTTTAGTGTAAAGATTGAGGAGATAAATGTCATGCAGCGTGAGAAGTCTGATGGTGACTACATCTTAGTAGCCTCTTCATGTGATGCCTCTCCGCTGACCGAGGCTCAGTCTATTCATGCACAATGTTGGCTCTTGGATTCGGGTGCATCTTTTCATGTGAACCCTACCATGAGTAGTTTCCTATCCATCGCAGTGTATCTGGTACTATGCGCTTAGGTGATGATCGGTCTCTTGCTATTGTTGGCATTGGTGATGTCACTCTACAGTTTCCCGCTAGTAGCACTTTTGTTCTGCATAATGTACATCATGTACCCACACTGACTAAAAGCCTTATGTATATTGGGCAACTTGATGATGCAAGTTATCATATATGCTTTGGTGATTCTGTATGGAAGATAACTCATGGCATGCTTGTTCTTGCAAGATGTGCCCAAGTCTAGTAGCCTCTACCCCTTAGTTGTATTTGGTACTATTGACCATGTTTTGTTAGTGGGTTCTATACCACATGTATCTCTCTAGCATGCTCGTCTCAGGCATATGTCATTTAAGGGAATGAAAAGGCTTAGTGCTTTTGTAGTATCTATCGCCTTTTGACTATTCACATTTTGAGTCATGTGATCATTGTTTATATGGCAAGCAGACTAGGGATTCCCATAAAAATTCTGGTATTCCACTCATGGGTGAGCCTTTAGCTCTTGTGCATTTAGATGTATGTGAGCCCATGCCCTGTCAGTCATTAGGGGGTGCGAAGTACTTTGTCACATTTATTGACGATTATTCACGTAAGGTTTGGGCTTATCCCACAAAGCAAAAATATGATGTCTTGGTCGTCGTTCAGCATTGGCTTTTGCTTTAGCAGAGAATCAGTGTAGGCATAGGCTGAAATGCCTAAGGACCGATAATGAGGGTGAGTACATCTCGCATGCCTTTGAGAAATTTTGTGACAAGCGGGGTATTAAGTGTCAGTTGACTGCCCCTTACACCCCTCTCCAGAATGGCATGGCTAAACATATGAATAGGACTATCCAAGACAGGGTTCGCATTAGTCAAACAAGCTTACTACAATACTTTTAGGCTAAGACAGTCTCTACTGTCATGCATCTCATTAACAGCTCACCTTACAATGGTATTGACTTCCAAGTTACAAAGGAGGTATGGACCGGAAAGCCTCCCTCATATGCTCATTTGTGTGTCTTTGGATGTGAGGCCTTTTGTCATGTTCCCAAGGATAAATACAATAAGCTGGATCCTAAAAGTGTGAAATGCATTTGTCTTGGCTATGGAGATGTAGGTGAGATGGGATATCGTCTTTAGGATCCATAGGCGTGGAAAGTGATCCGCAACCATGATGTTGTGTTCCATGAGGAAAAAATGCATATGCAACCTAAGAAAGTTGTTGAGATACACAGGGTTATCTTTCAAGAGGAGCCCCCTGCTCCTACACATCTAGCTAATCCTCATAGCTAGGATGTTAAAAAAGAAGTTACACAGGATGTTACATAGAATGTTAGACAAGATATTGAACAAGAAGCACTGCCTACATTGAGTCATTCTACTAGGGATAGATGGCCTCTTGACCACTATTAGCCCTCTATAAATTATTTCTTAGTTACAGATGTAGGAGAGCCTCTCACCTATGATGAGGCTATGCGCAGGGTGACAGTCACTCATGGGAGAGGGCTATGTAGTAGTGTGAGATTGACTCATTGCATAAGAATCGTATGTGGGATTTGGTTTCCTTGCCTAGTGGCAAGAGGGCTTTTCCTTGCAATTGGGTGTACAAGTTGAAAAGTACCCCTGGACAGCCCAAGCCACCATACAAGGCCAGATTGGTAGCAAAGGGTTTTACGCAGGAGCATGGTATTGACTTTGATAAGGTCTTCTCTCTTGTGGTTAAGATGACCACCCTACGCTTAGTCTTGGCTTTGGCTGCATAGCTTGACTTGGACTTGTATCAATTGGATGTCAAGACGGCTTTCTTACATGGGGACTTGCATGATGAGATTTACATGGAGTAGCCTAAGGGCTTTGCAGATCCTGGCACGAAACACCTAGTGTGTAAATTGAGGAAAAGCCTTTATGGCTTGAAGCAAGCACCTAGGGAATGGTATCATAACTTTGATACATTTATGCAGTCACAGGGCTATAGTCATAGTGCTATGAATCTGTGCTTGTACACAAAGAAAGCCCATGATGGATCTTTATTGATTTTGGTACTCTATGTGGATGACATGCTTTTGGCAAGGAAAGCTCATGATGAGCTAGATGCTCTTAATACTTAGCTCAAGAAGAGCTTTGAGATGAAAGATATGGGACATGCCTCTCATATTCTTGGTATGTGCATTACGCATGATAGGCCTCAAGGACTACTCTATCTATCACAGAGAGAGTATATTCATAAAGTCCTTGAGCGCTTCCGTATGCAGGATGTAAAGCCTATTGGTTGTCCATTGCCTTCTCATGTGAAGGTATCATAGGCCGATTGTCTACAGACAAATGAGCAGAGGGCTGATATGGCTAAGATTCCCTATGCATCTGCAATGGGAAATCTTATGTATGCCATGATAGCCACCCGTCCAAATATTTTTTTTCCAGTTGGCATTGTGGCAGGTTATATGGCTACACCTAGCAAGAGGCATTGGGATGCCATGAAGGGTATAATGAGGTACCTGAAGGGCACTACTCATACATGCATATGTTATGGAAGCTAGGATACAGGAGTCGTGGGATACATTGGCTCTGACTATACATGACATGTAGATAGTACGAAGTCCACCTCTTGCTATGTGTTCACTTTTACTAGAGGTGATGTTTCATGGATGTTCAGGGTGCAGAAATACACAACCCTTTCTACTACAGAGGCGGAGTATGTTGCAACCACCACTAAGGCTTGCAAGGAGACCATTTGGTTGGGTTGTTTGGTTTTGTTGACCTTGGTATTGCAAATGCTATCCCTACATTGCATTCTAATTCTATGAGTGCTATCTAGTTAGCCAAGAATCCGGTCTTCCATGCAAAGGCAAAACACATTGAAGTGAGGTATCACTTCATTCGTGGGGTCATTGAGGACAATTCTGTTAACCTTGTCAAGATCTCAACTCACCAAAATCCTGTAGACTTCCTCACAAAAAGCCTCTCTAGAGTACTTTGCCTTCCTTAGGAAGTTGATGGGCATTGGATGAGATGACATGTTTCCTCATCATCCTGTATCTATGTGCATGTTGTACTGTCTTTTTTCTTTTTTCTTCTCCCTCCTCATTGAGACAAATTTTCCTTGAAGTGGGAGGTTGTTGGGGGTAAATGCGCCTCCGCCTAGCCACCCATGTATTACTACACTGACAGTACCCGCACCTACACACTACAGGCAGCAAGCACCCATCACTGTCACTTTATTCTTTATTCTTTCAAAGACATTTGAATAAAGGGAAGGCTGGTCACACATTGTGACTATTGGAGTTCCTACATTTGGAGTCTGTCTCTTTCTTGCTCTTGCTCCATCTGCCATAGCTCTCACCTCCGTGCTCTCTTGCTCGATCCTTCTCACCTTTCACATACCTTGATTATCATCAAGAAGACTGAATAATAAGTACTTCCTTTCCAAATTTGATATGGTCAAATTAGGCAACTTAGTGTTTTTCTTGAATGTTATTATCAAAAAAAGTTAATCATAAAATTTATTTAAATCCCTAGGATGTTGCTTTGAACCTCAATAGCACAGAAGCTCAAGAGAAAAAATTTCTTCTCAAGCAATATAAGCTGCTAGAATTTAATAATAAGGGGAAGGATACTCCAACCAAAGTAAAATCGTGGATAGAATCCATGGAGGATTATTTTATTACTACAAAAGGACTGCACTATAAAATCAAGCAATGATCGCAAAACTAAAACTGACAGAAGAGGCTTATCTTTGGTGGAAGTAGTGGTGCAAGGACCAAGGACTGCCCTTTTTCAAATTGAAGTAGTTGAGCCTTAGCCTAGAAGCTTACTACTCCAAATTCATAACGCTTCTAAAGTATGCACCATCAATGGATATTTTGCAACAAGTATCCAAATTTTACAATGGTCTAAATTTTCCTCTCAATACATGTCTTGAGTTAATGCAACCATCAGACTTACTGGATGCATTGATTTGAGTGGCTCCAATAGTTCAAGAGGTGGAGAAAAATCCAAGAAATGCTAAAGTTTGGAACAAAACTATCAGAACAAGGGAAACTCCCAAGGCTATGCAAAAAGAATCTAAGGGTAGTATCAACAGGGCAAAGAGAGCCAAGTCAAATGCGGTGGGAGACTTTGTACCCATAGGAAAAGACAATGAGGCTCCAAGGTGCTTTTATTATTGTTAACCCCAACACAAAGAAAGCAAAAGAAAGTGAAAAAGATGTAGGGCAAAGGCGGAAAAAAGGTAGCCCGGCTGAAGAAAGAAGAGGACAAAAGACCAAAAGCGCAAGGGCAACCTTAAAAGTCCAAGGCAAATGCAAAAGGGGAAATGCGCATTTTAAAATAAAAAGGCGCACCCTGAAATCTTGTAAAAGAGCGCTGGGCTCTCACCCGTGCAATTTGTAAATGTAGACAGGCGGTGGAAAGGAAGCTAGGAAGATAGAAGGACAATGAGAAAAGGGGCCTAGGCTAATGGCCGGCCATGTAAAAAAGAGGGATGACCGCCCGTGGAAATTAGGGCATGTATATAAAGTTGAAAAGTGAATGAGAAGCTCATTCTTGTGTGTGGCAAAAGCTTCTTCTTCTTCTTCTCTTGTTTCTTGCCTTCTTGCTTGTGCTTGAGAGAGGGATTGAGGGAGTGTGAAGGAGTGAGGGAGTGATTGTGTGAGAGTGAGGGATCTTGGAGAAGAAGCTCTCCATCTTCTCTCTTCATCTTCTCCTCCTCTCTTCTCTTCTCTTGTCTCATGTGTGGCTATGGAGGATGAAGCTCATGGGAGAGGGATTGACATTGCTTGAGCTTGCCTCAAGGATCGTGGAGCTACCGGTGTGCAAGAGAGAGGAGGGTACTCGATCGAGCATCAAGGTAAGCTCACTGCACCCGTAAGGTAGGCATTGCGCATCGGCTATGTGAGAGGTAGCCATGGCTGCTCGATTCGAAACACTTGAGCAATAAGTGGTCCGTAGGTCTCGAGGTAGAGCTCGAAGCTCCCCCTACATTTTGGTTCCGTTGCCGGGACCGACGGAATCGAGCATTGAGCGCCACGCGCATCAGATCGAGCATGGAAGTAGGGTTTGCAGCCTGAACCAGTGCTTGAGATAACTGGGAGATTTAGGAGGTTTTAATCCGTGGAACAGGTAAGTATTTGGGTTTGTTGAAAGCATTAGATTAGGACTACTGTTCTGTATTTCTATTTTTCATATTGCCTGCACTAGATTAAGGTTAGATTAGGGTAAGAAAAGAGAAAACAGGGGTTCTGGTTGCTGCTGGAAACAGGAAAATAGGGGCCCAGATTCAAGTTTCTGGGTGGAACAGGGACAGGGAACTGGCTGTAAGGTTTTGCAGTGCTGGGAAAGAACCTTAAGAGGCCTGGGAGGCCAGAACAGACCTCATTTCTTTAGTTGGCCTTGTGAGAGAGAGAGAGAGAGAGAGAGAGAGAGCTTCTGGTTCATAGGACGAGGAAACGCGGCCCCGATTTTAGGCTCATTCGATTCGTGCTGCTTCAGGTGAGTCTGGTGTGTTCCATTGACACTCTAATCGGTTATGGGAAGTTTCTGGTGATTGAATGCAGCAGGCATTAGGAAGGATTCAAACACGCCGGAATCACGCCCACCGCCGATGCAGACGGACCAACCCGCAGTGGTCCGATCTCCAGAATTGGACCACCCGAGTTCTGGAGTCGGACCGTCCGACTCCCAGGATCGGACCGTCCGACTGAGAGAGAGTCGGACCAGACTAGTTCGATTGCCAGAATCGAACCCACCCGATCAGACGTGCCACATGGCACTCGAACTGCCCTTAGAATCGGACCATCGTAGTCGGACCATTGGGACTGGGCTCGACGGACCAGGCTCGAACCAGTCCATAGTCGGACCACTTCAAAAGTAGGACCACCCTCCTCGTCCTATTCCTAGAATCGGACCACCAGGGTCGGACAATTCCTAGAATCGGACCAACCCCGTCCGACTGTTAGAGTCGGACCAGATTGGTCCGACTGCCAGAATCGGACCGTCCCAGAGTCGGACTAGCCCTGTCCGATTCCCAGACTCGGACCATTTTGCCAGAACAAAAAGATAAGGATCTTTTGCCGACCTCGCCATAGACCTGACCCCAGGACGCAACCCTGAACACCCCCAAGACCTAGTTTGGCCATTAGAACCTCAGAGATTAATCAAACTCAGGGTGCGAAAAGACCATAGAATAGCCGGGAACCGAGTTGAAAACTCAAATTAGGCTAAGAACGTGGGTAGAAACAAGGTGGAGTTTGCATTAAACGCTTTCTACATCAGCATTTCACTTTTGTGCTCCACTAAACCTGCACAGCAAGAAAAGAGAAAAGCCTGTCTTCACACCAAGCACCACGAAAGCACTAAGCACAACGTGTGAGTAAGGATCACCGTTGCTTTCAAATAACAATGAAAACATCTGGATACCTAATAACATTAAGGAACCCACTAGTAGGAGAAAACCCCAAGACTTAGACAGGTGCCTGAGCGCCCTACTAGTAGTACCCGGAGAAAACACAAAGACACGAGAAGCAACAAGATAGAGGAGTGGAAGCTGCCGGAGCTGATTGGATTCATCGACAATCTCGTGGAGCTGGAAGCAGAAACAATGACGGGATCAAGAGGCGACCAAGGGGAAGACCAATTAGACTTAGGAGAATTTCCAACTTCGGTCCAGGAACTGGTACACGACTACGATCTACTCACCAGGACTGAGATCCAAGGTAGACCTGTAGAGGAAGTGGTGGCTAACCTGGAAGAAGAGAGAAGAGCTATCAAGAGAGTGTTGGAAGGCATAATTGCCTACAACCATGAGCAAAGGGCTAGAAGGCTGCAGCAAGACGTGGATATGTACGAGGCTAGACGAGTACTAGACCTAGCTGGGGTAGCCACAAGTCCAGACCGAACGTAGAGAGGGAACGGGTAGCAGAGGCTGGCATGACGTTGAGTGAACTAGTGGCAAAGCGACTCATGGACAATACATCTGTGGAACAGAGTGCTACTTCCCTAGCCACCGCGCTACTGTTAGGATTGGGAGTCACGCAAGGGGCTAAAGGGCAGGCTAGAATCCCCATAGTAGCGAAACAACTAGCTCGATACGAACCTAGCAGTGACTTGTACAGCTTCATGGAGCAGTTCGAGCAAGTATGTGAGGCAAACGGTCTTACTGACCTTGCGCAGCGAGCTCAATCCTTCGGCTTGTGCTTAGGCGACAAGGGGAGGACCTGGTACTCTTGTCTGGATGACGCAAAACGTACAAACTTCGCTCGTCTCAAGGGCCTCTTCATCAAGAGGTTTTCGGAGGCAGGGTATTCGAATAACCTCATTGTTAGGTTGATGAATATCAGTCAAAGGGAGAAGGAGGACGTTAGGGATTACGTCACTCACGTGCGCAGTCTCTACAAGAGAATCCCTACCAATGAGCGACCTACCGAGAGGGCAGTGTCTACAGTGTTCATGAACGGGATTCGAAGTGAGGAGCTCTACAAGGCTTTGGCCAATAACTCCACCTTACAACGAGATGTGCTAGCTCGAGTCTTCGAGGAGGCAATACGCGTAGATGAGCAACTTAGGGAACGCAGCATGAGGACTACCAACCGAGTTAGTCCAAGCCAGAGGAACCCTGAGAGATTAACCACCTTAAGGGAAAAAGCAACTGCTAGTACGCAGGACAAGGGAAAGAGTGTAGACCACGACCAAGGGATGGCAGAGATGAGAATGGAGATTGCGCGGTTGCAAGAGCTCGTTAGAAAGCGTGTGAGATCGCATGTACAATGTGTGTACTGCGGCGGAAATCACCTCCCAGTGGAGTGCCAAGATCCTAGATCTCGGCCGTGCTCAAATTGCGGTAGATTCGGACATGATGTAGTGCATTGCAGAATGTCGAGGAGATTCCTGTACACACAACAGTACAACCCTCCATACTTAGGTAATAGGCCACCTAATTTCTTTGGCAGGGGAACCCAGTTAGCTCTTCCAACACCAACTAACTCAAGACCTGTCGTGCCTAGGCTGGAGATGAACCCAACTGGTATACCCAGGCCACCAGGGCCTTTTGTGACTCACCCACCTAGCGATGCTCCTGTTCACTTTGTGGAGGAGCCTAATGAGGAAGAGACATATGTCAATCCATACATATCCTACGACGAGGAGGACAACCCAGTCCTGATGGACTATCGGCCAGTGCCGGTGATGGCTTTAGGAAGAGGACGAGGCAGAGGCTTTGGAGGGCCAAGCCAGGATCCAGTCACAGCCACATTTCATCACACTGCCCAGAGCGAGAACAAGCTAACAAGGACAAAGCAGATCTCCGATGCACAGAGTGTGGAATCACACATCTGTTCCATGACTGTCCTAGGCGGAAGCCATCAACGAGCACTGCCAACATGCCATCGGTTCCTTTGGGGCTCTTCGGAGTTGAAACTTTTGGTAGTGAGGATACGCCTATCCCACTACATGCTATGACGCGAGCTCAAACGAAACAAACAGGCATCTCCTTGCTAGGGCCAAGTAACCTTGATGCAACCTCAATAGGGAAGAAAAGCCGGAGGAGACGGAAAAAGAGAACTGATGCAAAGATAACCCTTAAAACCGAGGAAACGACTACGCTGGTAACAGGAAAGAAGGTCACAGACGTAGAGGCAGAGACCTCGGCTCCTAAGACAGCAGTGCTAGGGAGTGCCAAGGTAGGGGAATATCCCCATCCCAAACAGCAACTCGAAGCTCTAGCCAAGGTCAAGGAGTGGGTCAAGGACGCCCAAAAGCACCTCGAGGATGCTGAACCCATATTGGAAGACCCTATGGACGACTTCTCTAGTATTAGCACACCAGTCTCACCCTCAAAACCACAGGCTGGGAGCATCCCTGCACCACTAGGAGCGACTCAGTAGCAAGGCTTGGGGGAAGCTTACCGGGGCAAACAGAATGCATGGCCTAGAACTGCTAGCCCCAGAGGAAGACAAGGGTCCAATAGCCTCCTCACAACTTTGCTGTCCACCCCAGTAACTCTAAGCCTGGAGGATCTGCTTAGGCAAAATCACTCCTTGTGGCAGGAGTTAAAAGACTCGATCGAGGGACACGCAGAACTTGCGGGTACTGATCTGCAAGATCATGATGCAGTTACACGGATCCCAAGTCTAACTCTACACTCAGATCCTAAGTCTTTGCACATCAATGCTTTTTGGGAAGGCACTGAAATGCACGCAGTTTTGCCCGTCCTAGCCTTAGGAGACATGACTTGGAAGGGAATTGTAGACACAGGCGCCGGTGTTAGTGTGCTAAACCATGCGTTCCTAGAGGCATGGGGAAACCCTCCTATAGAGACTGCTAGATTCAATGTCACGCTAG
Source organism: Lygodium microphyllum (assembly GCF_053477565.2). Taxonomy (NCBI): domain Eukaryota; kingdom Viridiplantae; phylum Streptophyta; class Polypodiopsida; order Schizaeales; family Lygodiaceae; genus Lygodium; species Lygodium microphyllum. The sequence continues at coordinate 81,251,186 of NC_141151.1, forward strand.
CAAATGGAATGAAGGTAAGACCATTTGGGGTCTTAAAGAATTGGCCGGTAAAGATTGCCGGTGTGCAATTCTCGGTAAACTTCATTGTCATGACGGGAGTGGATTACGACATACTATTAGGCCGACCTTGGATGAGGAATGCACGAGTCATAGAGGATTGGGGCAATGGATTGATTTTCCTAGGGAACAAAACTAGTGCAGTGAGGGTAGAGATGGACACTTGGGCGACGACACCTGTCGACCTAGCTGCCATCTCGGCTATGCTAAAAGGCGATACTCAAACAACCAAACCTTACGGATTGCTCACTAGATATATTTCGTGCCCTGAGGATGAGAGGGATTGGATGCACGTTTTGGCAACCATTGACCTACCATTCTCGGATGAGGAAGGACCACATCAGCAGGCTGCTAAAGCCGCAACCATGCCGACTGAGGAGCCAGTTGTGCCACTCTGCATGATGGCAGGAAGCTCACTCAACCCAGGCAAACCGGCCTCGTCCCGCATCCCCAACAACAAATTAGAGCTTCAGGAAATCGTAGAGTATCTGACCGATAAATTGAACGACAATTTGGCTGCTAACTTAAAACCTATACGTGACCTTTTAGCTAAACTAGAATGGAAATGGACCAAGGTCCATGACCTGAACTTGTTTATATAACTGGGCTTTAGTTACTGACGACAAGGAGATTGAAGAGGGAAGCTTGGGGGACAATGAGCAGTCACAAGGATAGGATTTGGATGATGAGGAGTATGAGGACTGTCACTCTACGGGAGAAGAGAGTGAAGAAGAGGTAGACACAATAGAGTACGACACGGAGGGAAAAGCGATAGAACAAATCAGGGCAGACTTGAGGCCTAAGAGAGAAGGGATCAATCGGAACAAAAAAGGAGTCATGCTAATGGAGTGTGACAGATCCTGGCTAGAATGAATAGGAGCCGTAGATTACGAGCAAGCCGGAGTAGCACAACCATGGGTAATCCCAGTGCTCAAGACAAATTCACCTTCAGAACTACGACCCTGTGGGGAAACACCTTCCTCAAGTGAGGGATGCGAGTTCAACTCAGAGTCGGAAGTTAGCACTGAAAGTGATCCCGAGATATCGCAACCCTCTAAGGTCAAACGCACCAAGGGAGACTTGCCAGTCCACCTGAGGCGCAAGAGGCTAAAAGAGGAGGCCAGGAAGCAAGCTAGGGACTCAGAATCCGAAAGGCAGAGGAAACCACAGGATCTACCCAAACAGTTTACAAAATTTAAAAAGGGTGACAGAGTGGTGGTCCTGTTATAGGTGCAAAAAGACAAGATCAGACTAGTGAACCGATCGAGGGACCCGCCAAAGTCAAAGAGGTTAACTTGACTGGAAAAGGCGAAAAACCAAGACCGGTGTTCGTTGCAGATGACTTGGGGGAGGAGGAAGAGACCAAACTTGTTGTGCTCCTACAAGAGTACGTTGATGTGTTTGCCTGGACATTGGATGAACTTAAGGGAGTTGACCCCAGGGTCATGACTCATAACATCCCAATGGTTCCAGATGCAGTGCCAACAAAACAACGACCTTACCCCATGAATCCCAAGCACGCCCATGCAGTGAAGGAGGAGATTGATAAACTCATGAGGGCAGGTTTCATATTTGAGATCGAGCACACAGACTGGGTATCACCTATCGTGATTGTCATGAAGAAAAATGGAAAAATCCGAGTGTGCGTAAACTACAAAAAGGTGAATGCCGCTACGAAAAGGGATAACTATCCTTTACCTTACACCGAGCACATGCTGGAGAGGGTAGCAGGGAAGGAAGCCTACACTTTTCTGGATGGTTTCTCGGGTTACAATCAAGTGCATGTTCACCCCAACGACAGGCACAAGACTGGCTTTGCCACGGAATGGGGCGTATTTGCCTACATTGTCATGCCTTTTGGGCTAATGAACGCACTTGCAACTTTCCAATGCCTAATGTGCACTATCTTTAAGGACATGCTTAGGCGCAAACTGGAAGTGTTCGTAGACGACCTATGTTTACACTCTAGTTGGGCCGAACACTTGGAGAAATTGAGAGCTATCTTTGAAAGGTGTAGGCTGTACCACCTCTCGCTAAACCCCTTAAAGTGCCAGTTCTCGGTAAAACACGAATGCATCTTGGGGCACGTAGTGTCAAGGAACGGCATTGCTACTGACTTTTCCAAAGTCAGAGTCATTGTTGACCTACCGCCACACCCGACAGAAGCAGTGGCACCAGCGTACCTGCGAATCACATTCGCAGCACGAGCGGTGTATTCTTTCGAAGCTTTGATTGATGAAGGTGCCTACTACAACATCTTGATGCATGACCATTGGACACGTATTGGTCAACCACAACTACAGCCCACTAATGCTAAACTGACCCCGTTTGGGGGCACCGCTTACCCACTCCTAGGGAAGTGCGAGGTGGTCATTTCCATCGAGTCTGAAAGTTTACCAGCCTTCTTCCATGTGTTACATGACAATAAAGGAGCTGGTAATGTGTCGCTATTGGGTCGCACTTTCAAGAAGCAAACCAACTGTAATGTGGATTACAACCTAAACCGCATACATCTTGCTATCGACAATGTGCGCATAGTGACAACCTTCAGTAAGGGCTGTCTCAATTCCCCCACTTTTACGAAGCCACGAGTAGAAACCCCTACGACCACACTTCAGACCGAGTCTGAATAGATGGAAGCTACGGCCTCGGGTCAGGCTCCCAACCCTAGGCCCAAACCCACCAAGAGCACTCACAAGGCCAAAGAGTCCAAGTTTCTATGGGTGCCAAAACGGAAAAAACCACATCCGAGGAGACCACCCAAGTATGATCCTAAAGGTCAAAATTATCAGCCGTCCCGACCTAAAAAGCAGTCTAGGCGCTATCGACGTAGACACACAACCACGCCGCACTGGATTCCCAAAGATCTCTTGCGGGCACAAGGATACTACGAGGGCAATCCCTAGATTTGGGTGCCTAAAAATGGCCAGCTAAGAAGCTCATCTACAAGCAATCTCACCCTAATGAGAGAGGCTTGCACAGGTGGCACCCAGAACACGGTTAGCAGGCCAGGGCCAGCGGTGGCTAGCAAGCCTCAGCTCATCTATCGACCAAAGCAAATGCCACGGACCTTAAACCTACCTAATCCGGAGAACTTACAAACCACTATGGCTGCTCACTCAGAACCTAGCACAACCCCCATGCCTCTAGAGCTTCCTGCAGCATCTCAAGGTGCTTCAGAATGCAAGGCCCAACACGTGACACCGATGAGGAAGTCACAACTATCCAGTCCAGATGCACCACCCCCGCCAGCAGGTCTTAAACCCTCATATGCAATACAACCTTTCCTCTCTTTGGCTAAGGACCTTGCTGCAACTTCTGGGGATGACTTTATAACCTGCATTAAAATGTTAGATGAAACTTTCACTACATTTTCTAGGAGCTACGAGAGACTAGACCTAGGCCTTCTTGATGAAATGCTTGCTTCGGATGTTCGTGCATTACCATGCATTTGGGAGGAATACGAACTTATGACCACTAAAGTCCCCAAAATTACTGCCAAACTGATAGCAAATGATGAAATCTCGAAGGATCAAGCTGCCCTCAGAAGACTTATCACTTTGTATTGTAAGCCTCCTCATTTTGCCCCTGAATAGGGGTTACAAGAGCTAATGCAGATGGCAAGCTCACCTTCCACGTTCTTGCAGCAATGGTTTACGCTAAGGATCCAATGGGAGAAAAAAGGGTGTCGCATAATGACCAATGTTGAGCAACGCAGGGCAATTAAAACTATAGAATATGACCCCACTTATGTGGCACCTATCTCATTTAGGGTCTTGGCCATCACTCGTAATCAGCATTTGGACTCGGCCACCCCTACATTGACCAATTCCTCACCAAAGAGGAATTACATATTGCCAGTCGCCTCAATATCAGAGATCTCTTTCACGATGTTTTGACCTACATTTCCCAAGTCTCCATCCAACCATCTACTCTGGATTGTCATGCCCAACTCGAATACAATCCAAGCTTCTATGATTGGCTAATGGTTTGGTAAGTCAACCCACGCGAAACAGCGCTTACCTCATCCTTCCTGTGCTAATCCTAGGAAGGATTCTTTGAAAGATCCCCGACGGAGGGGGGAGCAATGTGAGCAAGAGCAGAGCAAAAATGAAAAGTTATGCTATCTAGCTAGCAGATTGTTATAATTAAGTAAGTTTCTATGGAAGAATACTGCAGAGTAAAACAATAGCAATGGTCAAGCCTCTAAGCAAGCGTACCTATTTTAAGCACATATATTTTTCTCTCAAACTGAGTTTTGATTTGAAATAAGCCAATTGTTAGGCATTAATGTTGGCATGGTGTGTTGACAGGTCACCACCATGGCAGGACAGGACAAAGGAGGCAAACTCCCATTCTCTGAAGAGGAAATGACCAAATTCAGCATCAGCATCGAGATGCGCAGGTTCAGTCAGTTCACTTTCAAGCACACACTGAATCTGGATGAGACCATCCTAGAGGAACCCGCGATCAAAGACTTGGTGGACAGATGCCACCTCCACAAGTACGTGGAGAAGGTGGGGCAGGCTATGGATTACAGCATGTGCGTGGATTTCCTGAGGAACTTCGACAAAAGCAGGAACTGTGGCACCATCACAGTAAGGACGGGGGAGCAAGAAAGAAGAATCGAAGTGCCCCTCAATGCAACAATCATAGAAAAGGCCCAGGGGCTTGTGCCAAAGAAAGAGAGAAGGCCGAGACAAGATGTTTACACCATGCTAGGGGTCAAGAAAGAAGCGGTGCATACTGTGGATGGAATCAGCTTGCCTGACTTCCCGAACCCAGCGGTGAAATTACAAGCAAATATGATCCATACCCTCTTCTCGGGCCAATGTTACAATGCGCTGATGAACAGGATCGGGGTCCCACTGTTGGAAAGCATAGCAGCAGGAGTCCCTGAAGAAATAGATTGGAATGGATTCGTACAGAAGACCATTCAAAGTTTAGCTGCCCTCCTCACTCTGGCGGAAGCACCAGCAGGAGGAGAGTCCCCTGCCTCAACCGCGTGATCCGCAAGGAAGAAACCTGCGTCAAAAGCAACTATAATCAGATATGGGGGCATCCTGACAGCCATCATAGACGAAGCAATAAAGAATGAGGGCGTCATGGATGAGGAAGCTGCACATCAAAGCCCGCCTCACCACAAAGGAGGGGAATCAAGCGAAAGAACAGTAAGCGACAAGGGAGAGCAGGAAGTGCCGCCTCCACGAGCGAGCAAACTCGAAGAACAAAGCAAAAGTGATAGGAGACAGAAGGAGAAGAAAGAGAAATTAAGTAAGGAAGAATGGGCTGACATCAAAACAGGTAAAAGAGAGTCTCGAAGGGCCGAGGAAGAAAGGAGGAGGAAAGAGGAGGAGGAGCTTGCCAAAATAGGAGAGGAGTCGAAGAAGGCAGAAGAGGACAGGAAAAGGAGGGCGGAGGAAGAAGCCGAGGAGCAGCGACTCAAGGAACTAGCCAAACTGGCGGAAGCTACCCGAAGGTCGGTGGAAGAGACCCATGGGGGCAGAGAACTCAAACCCGCAAGCCCTGGCCATAAAGCCGAAGCCAGCGCAAGTGTGGAAGCAGCACCGGTGGTTGTAGGCAAGGGCAAGTCCCTCCTACATCCACTCCCTCCCTCCTTTGTGCCAAAAATAGCTGAAACTACGATCGCAACTACTGCACAACCCACGCCTCCCCTCGACACGGCACAGCTCATGACCATGGTGCAGATGCTCGTGAGCAAGGTGGCCGAAATTGTCCCTGAAACTAGATTGAAAAGGCCCACCGCCGCAGATGTAGAGTCACGGCAAGACCCCGAACGACAAAGGCTGGAGGCATCGACCACCACGCTCAATACTCCCATACCTGCCACAGACTATGATGCATATATGGCCGAGTTACTGACATAACTCGACAAGGCAAAAGAAGAGAAGAAGGTGGCCCTGCTGGAACTAGAGAAAGAAAAGGAGACGTCAGCGGCCCTCAGGCTAGAGGTCTCAAGGCAGGAAGCCGACAGACAGAGAGAGATAAAGGCCCTGCAGGACCAGCTAGTAGAAAAAACGAAGGAAGCCCAAAACAATGAAAGCCACCTTAGGCAAAGGCTGGAGGACGAGAAGCAGAGCCTAGTGGCGGAACAAAGGAACCTAAAACTACTGATGCAGCAATACAGTGATCTCCAGCAAAGGGTGGCCCAAGTGGAAAAGCTCTACCGAGAGGTTCGAGGGTGAAGCCACTGTTCCACAAGAACATGCCGCAGAGCCTCAGTCATGGCAGGAGCAAGAAGAGCAGAACAGGCTAATAAGAGAAATCGAATTCCTGAAAAATGAAGGGTCGGGGGTCTCAGTAGAGCTGAAGCAAAGTGACTACAGGATAAAATACTGAGATTGCAAGATGCGCTGGAGACCTCCCAGGAAGACGTGGAAGCCATCATGGCCATGACCTTTAATCAAAAGAGGACTTGCAGAAATCCAGAGCCAAGAACAGTTGGTACAAGAGAAATCAGAAATCCTGGCCGAAGTGCACCACAGGCTCAGCATTGTTGATCAAGCAAGAGGGATCGCTGAAGAACAGCTTGCTCAGAAACTAAGAGAAAGAAACCAATTATGGTTTTTATCAAATGAGCAGCAATAGGTAGTAACCACCCTGGTGGGCCAACTAGAGGAACAAAGGCAAAGGATGGAGGAGAGAGCCATGGAGTGGGAAAGAAAAAACTTTGACAGGGTAAGGGACTTAACAGAATGCCTGGCAGTGGCAGAATGTGAAAGAATGCTAGCCGAAGCTAGGGTTGAGGCTGCAGAGATAACCACTAAGACCCAGCGATTTTGGAACCTAGTGCAACCTAGTCACCTATGTGCCACAGTGGTGCCAACTCCTTCATTTAGGTCTAAAGTGTGAGGCATGAAAACTCTGAGTTCCTAATGATTGTCTTTTGTGAGGCTATGGTCTACGCTTGGACCCACTTGATTGTTTGAGCCATAACTTTGGGTGTGGTTTCTAGATGCTAATGAAACTTTACCGTGGGTGTACGTTGTGGTGCACTATTCCCCTCCTTAGGGTTGACTATTAGTGGCACTATAGGCTTTTGGGTGTCTATGGTGTCTTTGCGGAAAGCCATTACTATTCTAACATTGCTTATGACAAGGTGGATGTGCTGCGAGTCGTAGTAGTCAACATTACAATAAACTTATTTTTTGAACAAACGACCAAACATTGATTCCTTGCCAACACTTTGTTTGTTAGGTAGCACATAAAAGATAATAAATTGGCTCTCATCCTCGATAGAAACCATTAGTTTATACTTTTCCAAGAGTGGATAAGACTGCCCCCCAAAGGGGCTGAGTTTTTCATTAGTTGGTTGTTGCAATTGGGGTTGCCCCATAGCGGTCTAGTGATCATATGTTCGGATGTTATAGTCAACTCCCTCATCAATTAGTGCATCAAAGGTGTATGCCTTTCGAGCAACCATTGTTATGCAAGTAAGCTGGTGCTACTACCTCCTCATCCTCGTCCTATATTTCAATGATAATTGCAACTCTCACATTCATTAGTAGTTCTATCATTGGAGGTTCATGGAGTGGATGTGGCAGAGGGTGATACTTTTTTATGCTACTTTCGTTGAAAAAGCCTATGCCTTCCTCCTCTAAGATTTCAAGTTCTACAGTGCTTGTTCTACTAATGTTGTGAACCTTGAAAGGTCCTAATCCCTTGAATTTCATCTTCTGCTTGTGTCTCTTAATAGAGTAGAGCAAAACTAGGTCTCCTTGCTTGAAGTCTCATTGTTTTACCTGCTTGTCAAAGGAACTCTTACATCGCACCTTCTCACAAATTAGGGTATGGGTTGCAATAAGTCTCGGGGGATACATTCTAGCTCTACCAATGATTAGTTCATGCTTCTTTGCCCTCCCATCTCTCCTAGATTGTTATTCTCAAGCTTGGAACAAAGAATTCTACTAGTAGAATTGCTTCAATTCCGTAGGTTATTTTGAATGGGTTTTGTCCTAGTTTGTTTTTTTATAGGCCATCCTATATGCCCATAAAGCAGTCATGAGTCTATTGTCCCAGTTACTCTGTATAAGCAAGGAGGACTACCTTTTTAGGACATTTAATAAGATATTGTTCATGGATTCAACTTGATCATTAGCTTGAGGATAATACGATGAGAATTTTATGTGGATTATCAAAAAAGTAGATAACAAGCAATCACTTCATTGATAAAGTGTGTGCCTTAGTCACTAACCAACTCTATGGGACAACTGAACCATGAGATTACCTACTCCCAAAGGAACTTGTTCATGGTCCTAGCATCATTTTTGCAAGTTACTCGAGCTTCCACCCACTTGATGAGATAGTATGTAGCAACAATGATATACTTGGCTTGTGAATACTATGCCTCAGGGCTAATTAGGCCAATGAAGTCAATTTTCCATTTCTCAAATGGTTGCCTGCAATCACTAGTGTCAACTCCATTTTGTCCTTTTTTACAAATAGGAACTTTGGTCCATTGACACTCATCATACTACTTCACAAACTTAGCCGCATCACGGAATACCATAGGCCACCATAGTTGAGACTGAAGCACCTTATATGCTGTGGTGTCTCCGCTAAAATGTCCTCCAACAATCTCACCATGTGCTTCTATGAGCACATCATGATTTCATGTTCGTAGATACATCTCCTTAAAATTCCATCTTGTCCTAATCGATATAATTGGCTAGTAATCAAATGATAGGGTTGGATCTTCAAAATTAGTCTCTTTAAGCTAGCTTTTTCCATGGGTCATTCAGGCAATCACATCTCTAGGATGTTGACTATATCATGCACCCACCAATACGCTATGAGGATGAATCTACTCTAAACAAGCCTCATTCTCATTGGATATTCTAAAAAGATGTGCATCTAGCATGTCATCAATGATGCCCTATTTAGTTGCTTGACCTATGGGATGTAGGACATATGATCTACCATATAGTGTTGTTTGCCCTTGCATACTACCATAGATAAGTCAAATTCCAAAAGCAAAAGTAACCATCAAGCAATGTGTCCTATTGCGCAAGGTTTATTCACAATATAAACCAACACGTGATGATCCACAAAGAAGGTAAAGGGTATCACTAGAAGATAATTTCTAGAATTCTTTATAGTAAACACCATGGGTAACCCTTCCCTCTTTGTTGTGGAATAGTTCATTTTTGTATCAGTGAGTTATGTACAACTCTACTAGAAAAGATTATTGGATAATCAAGGTTATGCTCACCAGGTTGGCACAACACTACCCCCAAAACAAACTTTGATGCATCAATGTTCACATGGAAAGTAATCGACCAATATGGGGATCTTAGGATAGGAGTTGAAGCTAGATCTTGTTTAACCCTTTCATAGGCTTGCTAACATTCTTCAGTCCAATCAAATACTATCAATAGCTTGTACAAAGGTCTAGCAATCAATGCATAATTCAGCATAAACCATTGGTAGTACCCTGTGTGGCCTAAGAAGCATTGAACTCCCTTGAAGTTGGCTAGAGGAGAAAGGTCTACAATTACAATGACTTTCGAGGAGTCTATGGCTCTCCCATTCCTCTAGACGCAACAAGCCCTAAAATACAAGTGTTCTTCACCCAAAATTGGCACTTTAAGGGATTCAATGAGAGACCATATTGCTTACACCATTTAAAGACTATTTTTGTAAGTGCTCTTCTTAGTTTGGGTGGACACACAAGTCATCGATGAATACCTCTGACAATTTTCTGAGCATGTCCTTAAAGATGTCATGCATGAGGCATTGGAAGGTAGCAAGGTCATTGGTCAACCCAAATGGCATGACTATGTAGGCAAACACCCCCCATTCACTAGCAAATGCCATCTTGTGCCTATCATCTAGATGGACTTGCACTTAGTTATAGCTTGAGAACCCATCTAGGAAACTGTAGGCTTCCTTTTCTGCCACTCTCTCTAGCATGTGCTCAGTGTATGGTAATGGATAGTTGTCTCTCTTTGTAACTATGTTGACCTTTTTATAGTTTTATGACTATCACTATGAGTGATACCCATTCTGTGTGATCTATCTCATCAATGAATCCTAGATTTAGTAGCTTATCAATCTCTTCCTTCACTACTTGTGCATGCTTAGGATTCATTGTGTATGGCCATTTCTTAACTAGTACTACATCAAGGGTCATGGGAATATTATGAGTCGTGATACTTGGATCTATTCCTCTTAGCTCATCTAAGGACCATGCAAACACATCACAGAATATCCTTAAGATATTTATGAGATTATTCTTTTTCTCTGTAGCTAGGTTATCTACTATGTACACGGGTTGAGGCTTGTCCCCTTCCCTTGCCAAGTTGACTTTCTTAACTTTGGCTGGTCCTTTGATGGGTTCACTTGCCTGGCCTTTCTGCTTGGCTCCTACTAAAAACACTATCCAGTCACCTTTCTTAAGCTTCGTGAAATGCTTGATCAAATCTTTGGGTTTCTTCTGTAGGCCAGTCTTTGAAGACTCCGACTACTTCCTTCCCTCTTCCTTTAGCCTCTTATGCCTTAGGTGGACTAGGAGGTCCCCCTTGGTGCATTTGGTCCTAGGTGGTTGAGAGGCATTTCTGGATCACTATTAATGTATACCTCTAACTCAGAGTTATACTCACAATCCTCACTAGAAGAGGCTATTTCCCCTCCTGCTCAGAGACTGACTCCACTGCAAATAACGATGTGGTGCCAAGCTGGACTAATCCCGCTTGCTCATAATCTACTATCTCTAAGTATTTGAGCCAAGTTCGGTCACAATCTACCTTGGCAACTCCTTCGTTCACTCTAAAAATATTGACCTCTCGAGGTTTGGAGTCTACACTAATTTTCTTAATTACTCTCCCATCCATGTCATATTCTATGGTCTCCACTTCCTCTTTGCTTTCCTCAATAATGGAACAATATTCTTTGTACTTATCATTAGATTCGTCATACTCAGACTATTGTGCATTGTTTTTAGGGTTCTTGTCCTCAAGTTTTTTCTCACTTGTAATGAGATCCCAATCGTATAACAAATTTAAGTCATGCAACTTAGTCCATCACCACTCCTTACTCTCTAGGAGATCCTTGAGGGGCTTTAGGTTAATAGTTGGGTTGCCAACTAGCTCACTTGATAGATACTTAGGATTATTTGGAGTTCCAATTTGTTAGTTGAGGCAGGATAGGTGATTGGTATCGGTCAATTGATGGAACTCTTGGCCATCATGCATAGGGGCACTATGGGTAGGTTAGAAGTTGTGGATTTGTTGAGTTTACTACTGAGTCTACAACTGGCCTGTATTCATCCTCATCGTCCAAGAATGAGAGATCAATGGTTGCAAACACATGCATTCAATCTCACTCATCCTCAAGACAAGGAATGGACTTAGTTAGAAATCTGTAATTGCTTCTATCCTTTCAATCACCCTTTAGCATGGCAAAGATGGCATCTAAGTCCACTGGTGAGGTTTTCCAAGTGTCCACCTCTACTCGAACTGCTACTGATTATTTCCTAAGAATAGCAGGCTATTATCCCAATCCTCTATCACTATGGCATTCCTCATATAAGATCTACCTAGCAAGATATCATAATCCACTCCCTTCAATACTATGAAATCATGCATTTTATTCGCAAGCTAATTGAATACCATATACAAAAACATTGGGTGTGGCTGGTAAATTCTCTATCCAAGGAGGTGATGTCTCGTCCCAAGGAGGAGTGCACCCTTTGTAGTCAGTTAGAAGAGTTCGTGGGCGTACCATGGATGGAGTGCCTAACCCAATCCACCACTTGGAAGGTACTACCCAATCTATACCGTCAATACCGGAGGAGACATGCAACCTTTCAGACTTTCCTACAATCTTGGAGCCTGAGATGGAGACAATGATCGATGCATTGATACCCATGGATGTCGAGACATCTGATCCACTTAGAGAGGAAGCATACATACCATTATCTGATGGGTGCCAAGTATCTCGCCTGAAGATACTGCTTACACTTGTAAGTGTGCAAGAAAAATACAGGTGGAGCATTGCGGGTGTGACTGAGTTGTTCAGGTACCTTGTACGTAAGCTTCATTGATTTCTTTTCAGCACTATCATTAAAAACATTTGTACTTTTTTAAGATTCTTTATGATTTTTTTTTAGGTTACTGAACTATCATATATTTTCACTTGCAAATACCATACCTGATTCTCGTGATGATGTGCGACATGTTTTACGAAATCTTGGCATGGACTACAATAGCATCCATGCATGTATCAACAATTACATATTGTTTCGAGAAGAATACGAGACTATGGAGATATGTCCAAAGTGTGGTGCTCACATGTATCAATAGGACTTGCTGGTGCACAGATCGGACGCTGTATGCGCACGTAATGAGCGCCAGAAGGTCCCCAAGAACAAAAGAACTCTATTTTTACACAAAGAACAAGGAAGAAAGCTTGCACGACATGAAGCAAGAGACTCATTGGGTACAATTTTTCCCCATGCCTTGTGTGAGCGCTCCACAAAGCATGTATTTGATATATTATTCATCTCCAAGCTCAAAAAATAGCCCAATTTACAATTAGCACGCTTTAGCTTTTGTGTTTGCTTTTGTCCCACTAAAGAATTAAATCTATTGGGTGCCCAACGGGTCAAGCGGTACCCAAATACAATGTCCGATACAAATATTTAAATCGTGCGCCCATGCGCATACAAAAAATAATAAATAAATATCAAGTGCTTCAATAAGTAAGTGCGTCAAAATATTGGTGCTATGCCTAAGATGCACGTCCATCAAAAATGATAATAATTTAAATACACACTATCCTCCAGTGCTTCCCAACGCCACCGCTGCATGCTCTACACATCAACTAAAGCATTCACAATTGTTAGAAAATAATAAAATTAAACCGACAAAAGTGAATACCTAGCAGTCTTCAACTAAAAAATAAATAAATTGGTTAAAACTCAATCCTAACCTTAATTTATTACGAGTACGCACTCTAAACTCATAAACGTCTATTAATTTAAATATGTATTTTGCAGAATCACCCACTTGCACATTAAATTAACGAGACACCCGAAAAGGACATGCGTCCCCATCGACTTTTCGCACAAGAAATCCACCGTGTATGAGCCCCGGCAATAAAATTTTACGGAATCCACTGCAAAACCTCACGGAATCCACCATGAAATATGCCTCCTAGCATCATACCCCCAGGGTGGGATAGCAATTGTCCTCAATTGCTATTAGCTCAATGTGGAGCCAGCAGTGTGGGGAAAGCATTTAGATCTCGAGCGTGCATCCATTGGGCCTCTTCAACATGATGATTTTTAAACTTAACCGAATATCTAGAATATCTACAGCCAGTTCTAATGGTCATAAAGTCAATATCTAGAATAGTTTCTGACTCAAGGATTTTAGTTTCTTCTTCTAGCAAAGGAGGGTTTTCATATATAGGGTGTACAGGTAATTGTCCTCTAAAAGGTTGTAATAAACTAATATGAAAGGTATTGTGGATTTTCTAGTGTTGTGGTAATTCTAGTTTAAATGCATTGTTATTGATTTTGTGAATAATCTTGAAAGGTCCATAAAATCTAGGGGCTAATTTTACAACAGGGTGTTTGTCAACACTTTGTAATCTTCGCTTTTCAATTCGTAACCAAACATAATCATCAACTTTTAAACTCATAGCTTTTATTTTCTTGTTGGCTTGTTTTATGTATGATTGATGGGCTTTGGCAATCATATCTTTAACTTCATCAAAAATAGTAGTATGCATATTAGCAATATCATCAGTAGCTTGAACTTTGTTTGACAATGATGTAACGAGGGTAGGCAATCTATATCCATAAATGATTTCAAATGGTGCTTTTTGTATAGTTGTATGTGGTATGTTATTATATGCAAACTGAAGTAAATGTAAATATGTATCCCATGTTTGTGGTTTTGAAATTGTGTATGCACGCAAAAGATCTAAAATGGTAGTGTTAGTAGCTTCTATTTGGCCATTTGTTTCAGGATGAAATACAGATGAAAAATCAATCTTTGTTTCTAAGTTAGTAAACAAAGTAATCCAAAAATTATTGCAGAATCTAGAATCACGATCAGAAATAATAACTTTCGGCAAACCATGGCTAGTGAAAACACTTTTCAAGAACAATTGAGTAGCTTGAGATGCAGTTAATGTTTTCTTGCATGGAATGAAATATGCTTGTTTGCTAAACCTATCAACAATAGTCCAAATCACGTCATGATTAGCTTTAGTATTAGGTAAACCAGTGATAAAATACATTGAAATATGTTCCCATGGTCGTTTTGGAATTGGTAAAGGCATTAATAAACCATATTGTTTACCATGGTGTCTTTTAACTCTTTGAAAAATTAGGCATTCATATACAAAGCTAGATACATCAGTTTCCATGTGTGGCCAATAAAAATCTTCAATCAATATATGCAAAGTAGATATAATTCCTCTATGACCTTGGTATGGGAGACAATGAATTTCATGCAAAACAAATGATCGAAATGGAACAGTCACACATAATCTTTTTTCATAAAACATAAATCCATCAGTGTAAGACAATGAATCAATAGGAATCCAATTATTTGCAGCTAGTTTATTCCAATCAGCTTGAAAAATAGGGTCTTGGTCATAAGTGTCTTTCATAGGGAGAAGAGAGTCAAATGATATCACAGAAATATTATGAATAGTCGGTCTTCTACTTAAAGCATCGGTAACAACATTCTCTTTTCCAGGTTAATATCGTATGAGTAGATGAAAACTTTGAATAAAAGCAACCCATTTAATGTGTCAGTCAGATATTTGTGGTTGACTAAGGAGATGTCTAATGCTTTGTTGGTCAGTTTTGATCATGAATTCAGATCCCATTAAATAATGTTTCCATTGACGTAAAGCTTGTACTACAGCTAGCAATTCCTTATTATAGGTAGAAAGTTTGCAGGTAGAGTAGGCTATGGGATGAGAATCTTGCATAAGGACTGCTCCTATTCCAAATCCACTAGCATCAGTAACTACTAAGAAAAATGGTCTATTGAAGTCAGGTAATTGCAATACAGGAGTATGAGTTAAAGCATGTTTCAGTAAATCAAAGGACTTTTGTTGATTGTTGGACCAATGATACACAATGCCTTTCTTTAATAGTTTTGTCAAAGGTAATGCAAGCAATGAAAAATTCCTCACAAATTTTCTGTAAAAGCTAGCAAGTCCTAAGAAAGAACATAATTCGTGCACATTTTTAGGTATCGGCCACTTCAAAATTGCTTCTATATTTTTAGGGTCAACTTTAATACCTTCAGATGAAACAATGTGTCCTAGATATTCAATTTGTGTTTGGAAAAATTCACTCTTTTCTGGATTAGCATATAATTGATTCTCTGTCAATAATTTGAAAACCAAAGATAAATGTTCATAATGCTCGTTCTCATTCTTACTAAAAACCAATATGTCATCAAAGAAAACAATGAGACAATGCTGATGCTTCAAAAATATGCGATTCATCATACGACCAAATGTGGCTGGTGCATTAGTTAAACCAAAAGACATAACCAGGAATTCATAGTGTCCAAATTGTGTTCTAAATGCAGTTTTGAATATATCAGATGTGTCCCATCTTACTTGATGATATCCAGATTTAAGATCTATCTTGTTGAATATGGCAAATCCTTGTAGCTTGTCCATAAGATCATCTACCTTAGGAATCGGATATCTATTCTTAACAGTAATTTTATTTAGGGCACGATAATCAATGCACATGCAATAGGTATTGTTTTTCTTCTTCACTAATAAGACTGATGCACCAAATGGAGAACTACTAGGTCTAATAAGTCCTTGGGTTAACAATTCTTCAATTTGGGCTTGAATTTCTTTCTGTTCAATTTGGTTATGTCTATATGGTGCTTTACATGGTGGTTATGATCTAGGAATTAGGTCTACCTTGTGATCTTCAGGACGTACAAGTGGTAATCCAGGTGGTAAATCAGCAGCAAAACAATCTTGAAATTGGGAAAGAAATTGTGCGTGCTTAGGATGCATCTGATTTTCTTTAGCTTTTATTTCATCCACCCATATTAAATAGGATTTGCTACTTTTTCGTAATGCACGTTTAGCCTGGGTATGAGTAAGCAATGGAAAATTATTGAAAGTGTGCATACCATGCAATGTGATTTGTTTTCCTTGAGAATGAATTTTCATTGAATGCATAGAATAATCTATATTAGGATTGTACTGATGTCGCCAAGGAATTCCTAAGATAATGTCACTAGACTGCAAAGGCACAACTAAGAAATTTATTTGTTCAATATAATCACTAATTTTAATTTCTAAATCATGCACCTCTTGTGTTCCATTGTATCTAGTGCCTAGGAATGCAGCCTTGATGCGATAATGTGTAGAAACAGTATATAAATTCAATTCTTTGACTAATTTTGCAGAAATAAAGTTGTGTGTGCTCCCATCATCATGTAAAATAGTCTTTTCTTTACCATGCACAAGACATTTCATTGTTAATAAGAAATGGAGATTTGGCATACCTGATAAAGTATCTAAAGTAGTACCAATGTCGTCATCGTCTTCCATGAAATCCGGCATCTCTTCATGTTCTTCATCTTCTGTTGCTCCCAAATAATTGATATGAACAGTTGGCTTTTTGAATTGACAATTGGCTGCTAGATGTCCAGGTTGATGACATTAATAACAGACTATGGGTTTGGATTTGGATACATTATTGGTAATAGCAGGAAGTTTAGGAATGTTGGGATTTGACTGGAGAGATGGCTTAGGGTTTGAATTTGTTTGATGGCAAAGCAGGTGGTCATGTCCAAGATTTATGGAATGAAGATGGAAGGAAACGACTTTGATTGAATCTTCAAAAATTTGAATTGAATTGTTTTGAACCTAAGTTGCCATTAGTTTGAAATTGTTGTGGTCGCTTCTCTCGTCCTCGAATTTTGTCCTCAGTGTCATGGGCCAAGGAAATTGCATCTTCAAGAGTTGTTGGCTTGAACATGTTAACCTCCGCATAAAAATGTCCAAGTAAGCCAGACATAAACTTGCATTTATGGGTTACCTCAAGCACATATTCAAGCATTCGTAGTTGCAATAAAGCGTTCCAAAAACGCTCGGTATATTGTGAAATAGGCTCACGATCCCTTTGTTGCAGAAGATCCCATTGTTTGATTGCTTTTTCATGGAATTGGGGTGGAAGGAAATTCTGCAAAAATTTCTTTCGGAAAGTCTCCCAAGTAGTGGGAAAATCAATGCTTTTGCGGACAACAGTCCACCATAGGGATGCTCTGTCAACTAGATGGTTAGTAACACACTTAATTTTGTCTTTCTCAGCATATTGTTCTTTATGGAAATAATCATCAAATTGACTGATAAAAGCAAGTACAGTCTTTCCATTGCGTGACCCATTCAAAGTATAAAATTTGAAGTTTCTTTTACTAATCTTTGTTTCTTTTCGAATAGATTGTGCTTCAAGTATTGCATCGATCGTATGTTGTATAAGATCTTCATGTTGCGGTCCATCTTGGTCGGCGGTAGATCGTTGCAGATTGGCCAATTGAGCTTGCAAGGTTTGACGTGCTCTTCGTTCCTCTTGAAGCTGCATCATAATCAAATCCAGTTTTTGCTCCATCGTTGGTTCGGGTAGGTCACCTTCAGCCATAAAATCTTCCATGGTTTGATCGAACATCCTGCAAAATTTCAAAAGACCTCACACACTCGAAATCTTGTTAGCGGGATGAGCGTAACTCAAAGTCGGGTTTAAAAGGCTTATTTCTTTTTTTTTTAATTGGCTTTTTTGTAGTATTTTTCCTTTGCAGATGTGGAATTTGATATCACGGTTGTCTTTCCAAAAAATAATCTTGCGTGTATACTGTGTGTTGCAAACTGTTCGCTGGAATCTGGTTCTCTCAGTCCACAGGTGTGAACGGGGGCTTCCAAAGAGTTGAAGACAGCTTTGTGTATAACCGGATAGGAATTGCCGCTATAGTAAAGAATTGGAGTTGAAACTTGAAGTCTAAAGCTTTAGTTTGTTTTAATAATTTCGTAATTTTTTCGTGGGGACAAGAGGATATTCTGAACCGTTTTAGTGACGTGCAGTACATACTGCCGCCGTCGACGGAAAAATTTAGGGGCTCTAAGCTTTTTAAAAGCTTCTTCTAAATCTTATCAAGCTTATAATCCAAACTTTAATGGACATTGCTTATCTGAGTAGAGGAAAAAACGACTTGTTGTAGAAGCTTCCCACGTGGTCCTCCGCCTGCAGAAGCCGGTCCTTCGCGATCTGAGTGTGTAGCAGGGGGTTCTTAACTGCCAAGAACACGCTGGTATTGACCGTTTGCCACGAGACTGACTGAAGAGTTCGATCGTTCCAGGAGCTCCGCCTTTGCACGAGATGGTAAGCAATTGGAAGCTCTCGATCTCACCTTCGCTCTGATACCACTGGTGCACAGATCGGACATTGTATGCACACGTAGTGAGCACCGGAAGGTCTCCAAGAACAAAAGAACTCTACTTTTGCACAAAGAACAAGGAAGAAAGCTGCATGACATGAAGCAAGAGACTCATTAGGTAGAATTTCCCCCCATGCTTTGTGTGAGCGCTCCACAAAGCATGTATTTCATATATTATTAATCTCCAAGCTCAAAAAATAGCCCAATTTACAATTAGCATGCTTTAGCTTTTGTGTTTGCTTTTGTTCCACTAAAGAATTAAAGCTATTGGGCACCCAAGAAGTCGGGTGGTACCCAAATACAATGTCCAATACAAATATCTAAATCATGCGTTCATGTGCATACAAAAAATAATAAATAAATATCAAGTGCTTCAATAAATAACCGCATCAAAATATTGGCGCCATGCCTAAGATGTGCGCCCATCAAAAATGATAATAATTTGAATACGCGCTATCCTCCAATGCTTCCCAACGCCACCGCTGCCTGCTTTACACATCAACTAAAGCATTTACAATTGTTAGAAAATAATAAAATTAAACCGACAAAAGTGAATACCTAACAGTCTTCAGCTACAAAATAAATAAATTGGTTAGAGCTCAATCTAACCTTAATTTATTACGAGTGTATACTCTAAACTCATAAACATCTATTAATTTAAATATGTATTTTGCGGAATCACCCACTTGCACATTAAATTAACAAGACGCTCGAAAAGGACAGGCGTCCCCATCGATTTTTTGCACAAGGAATCCACCTTGTGTATGAGCCCCGGCAATAAAATTTTATGAAATCCACTGCAAAACCTCACGAAATCCATCGTGGAATATGCCTCCTGGCATCATTTGCAAGAGCAAACCATCTCTCAAAAAGTTCTTAGACACTTTCTGCTTACCCCCCCCCCCGGGTATAAACCACATGTTTCATACATCCGACATGGTGAGCTTGACAACGTGGCATGCGCAGAATAGGTCCACAAATGGAGTTCAACAAATATCAGCGGATTCACGCGCATGGAGCCACATTGACTCTACCTTCCCAGGCTTTGCCTGAGAGCCAAGGAATCTTTGGCTCAGTCATGCTATGGATGGCATGAACCCATTCGGTCTGCGCTCAACTTCTTACAATGTGTGGCCTATAGTCCTTGTCAATTACAATATCCCTCCATGGCTTTCAACGAAGAAAGGGCATCTCATCCTTAGCTTGCTCATCCCCGGCCGCTACAAAGTCAAAAATATGGACGTGTATCTTTGTCAATTAGTCACCTTAAGATTTTGTGGGAGGAGGGGGTCACGTGCAAGATATGAGCAAGCGCGATGGTCGACAGTCCGCCAATATTTGAGCCATTCTCATGTGGACCATGCATGACTTTTCGGGATTCGGATAGTGCTCAGGTAAGTAGGCTTTCGTTCTCGTTGGTAATATCTATCATAGCTCGTTCAAGTTTGTATTCATTGGATAGAGGTGTTGGGACAAGTCTGGTTACCTCATGTTATCATGCATGTCCATTGTCTAGGCCATAGTTAGACTCCTGAAAGTCATGAACCATGAAGAAGATGCTATATCAAGGACACGTTGCTTTCTTGCTAGAGGGTCATGAACTTAGGGAAGGTTTTCTTGGATGACCTCTAGCACGTATGAATGTCGAAAGCTGGTATGAACTGAAAATGGTCCACACGGAGTTACATCCAAACAGAATGCGATGGTTCTCAATTTTCTACGAGTTGCTGTATTGGACCCACTTACAGATCAACCACTTGTTGGATCCCATGCATATTTTCAAGAATGTGGGCAACTTACTATGGGACCACATCACAGGAAAGAGAGACACTATAGGGGCACGAATGGATTTGAAGGAGGTAGGCAAGATGGAGGCGCTTTGGCCACAATCGAGTGTACTGATGGTCGCTTGCAACTACCTCACCCTCCTTGGGTTTTGTCCACTAAAGAAGAGCGCACTGTGAAGCAAATAGTTAAGTTTACCCGCACTCCGCAGGTATGATGCGTTCTCTCAGGTCCGCGTTTTTTAAAGACGACCAATTATCAGGGCTAAAATCCCATGATTGGCATTAGATATGTCAGGTTTGTACTACGAATGGATTGTAAGTGGCCTATGTATTTTGCTATTTGGAGTGTAGTCATTGTTCATAATGCTTCCTCGTTCAGTTTGTACTACCGATCGCGATTGCAGGATGCCTTACTCCAGAAATACGCGGGGTGATTTACAGATTGCCAACTTTAGTGCAATGGATCTCACAGAAGGAAATTAAGATGTCCTCTATTGAATCTGTAAGGTGGGGAGCAGTGGAGACGGTCTGTTTCTTTGAGAAATACCTGCCTACTTAGCATGCTCACGATACAAATCCACCTTCTTGTGCATCTTGTAGATGAAGTGGAGATTGCTGGACCTATTCATACACGATGGATATTCTTCTTGGAGCACTTCATGAAAACCCTGAAAGGCTTTGTGCGACAACGAGCTCGGCCAGAAGGTAGCATGGTTGAAGGTTGGTTGGTGTCTGAGGCATTAGTGCATATTTCACAATGGCTACCAACAGTGGATCCAGACAACAGTATGCTATGGTCGCTGAAGGACGATGATAGATTGACCAGAGATGTGGTGGTTGGAAATGGGTTAGAAAAAAGAATGGATGTTGTAATGGAGGAGAAAGTGAATCGCTTTTGTATGTTGCACCATGCCTCCATGGAGACGTGGCTCGCTAGGTACCAACAAACTAGGAAAGATCAGGAGGAAGCGCAATTTGAATTTTGACGTAGTACGTGTCATTGACCAATTTGATATCCCGAGGGCATGGAGAAGATGGTGTGGTTTATGTCAATGCGATGGTTGCATGGAGCTTTGACCACAACGTCTCGTGAAGGGACGGAGGTCTCAACCGAGGAGTGGAATTTCTCGAGGGGATGTAGTCCAAAGGTGATGACGTGTTCAGGGTTTGTCGTATCTATATTTTATATGCAACAACTAATTGAGTGTTTCAATGTATAATACAAAATATATAGTGCAGCGTGGTCATGCAAACGACATTTTTACATGGAGCGTATTGACAAAATGTGCTCCACAACAGATTGTGGTATCATGGCAAAGTTCGAGCAAGAGAGTCGACGACCAAAACGGATCCAAACATAGTTATAGATGAGATGGAGTATTTTGGAAACTTGCAAAGTATTGTACGGTGGATTACCATAGCTTCTCCATGATCCTATTCGATGTGCACTGGTTCAAAGTGATACTTGAAGGAGCTGAAGCAACAGTTCGACAAGGTCTATCTAGATTTCTCAAAATAGATTCCGAAAAAAAATGGATGGATTTACACGACATGTTTGTGTTGCCCGCCCATTGTGAATAGATGCATGAACTCATGTTTTTTAATTGTATTACGACATGGTACATGTCACAATAGTTAAATCTCTCTTCTACGTGATTTTGAACATGTAATTTTCTATCCAAACCCTCGACAACCTCAATGGTGGTACGTTATACCTTCAGCTCCCCGAAGTGCGAGAGTATATGATCAAAGCGATGTTCCGAGCGTAGATGAGGACAGTATGCAAATAGAGGAGTCGATATTGCAAGGGGTGGAGTCCACCGAAAGCTTAGATCATATAGAGGAGCCAACATCGGGTAACAATGATGGAATTACAGGAGTTCAAGAATTCTTTGAGAATGATGTGGACTCATCCTTTTGTGGTGACATGTCTATCGACCTTCCAGTGTATGTAGAGTTGTGTCAGGAGATTGACATGGGACCATAGGATACTTCATACTTGGAGCATCCACCTACTCAATTTATTGACGAATCGCTTATAAGGGTACATAAGATATGCATTTTAAGTAATATCATTTTTTAATATTTATATTACTATGCTTTGTATGATTTATATTGATTATGCTAATATCAATTTTTGTATGTGTGCAAGTGACCTTTCTAGATACTTAGATCATCACGATGAGTCGAGGAATGAGCGACGAGGAGCTACAGGAGATCTTCACGCATATGTCTCCAAATCAGATGGCTCGATTCAGAGTTTTGGTGGACCAGGAGCTATCTTGGACACCATCAAGTCGTTCTATTAGATCTACTTCAGTGTGTTCTAATGCTTCAGTTTCCAGCAGATGAGGTCGACGCTCCAAGACTTGGGTGAGATGGAGGGAGTGGTTCAGGGGGATGTTGTTGGAGACCTGGATGCAGTGAACCCACAATCGACTTGGAATACAAGTGCTACTCCTCGCTCTCATGGCAGTTTGAGAGAGCATGGGTCAGGTGGTTGTTGTGGAGGTACCGATGCAGTGTCTCCGTCTCGTCGTTCTGCTGGAGTTACATCACCTGTAGGATTTTTCACACCTGGGGATGTCTACTCCAGTCATTCCAGCTTTTTCTCAGTCGTCTACAAGTGGCACCCCTATGGATGCTACTCTAAGAGATACTACCCCCGTAGATACACCAGATGTACAGGGGTCTCCTGGATATGCCTAGGAGCGTGGTCGCATGTGGGAGAGGACACATCTTAGGCATATCCCAGAGGGGTATGGATACCTTGTAGATGATAGAACAAGAGCCACCATCATGAATGATGAGGGGAGGAGGGTGATGGCTCGTATGAGAGAGTTGTGCCAACAAGTTTTTCACCACAACATCTTGGATCATTGGAAGAATATACCAGAGGGGAGCAAGGACTACATAGTAGTATCCTTGCATGAGGAGTTTTTGGTATCAGCTGCAGCAGATGCACCATCATGAATGATGAGGGGAGGAGGGTGATGGCTTGTATGAGAGAGTTGTGCCAACAAGTTTTTCACCACAACATCTTGGATCATTGGAAGAATATACCAGAGGGGAGCAAGAACTACATAGTAGTATCCTTGCATGAGGAGTTTCTGGTATCAGCTGCAGTAGATAGGTTTTCCACGGGCTGGATGATGGAGTGCATGCGTGCGTACATGTTACACATACGATCAGACGCACACGCAAGGCATTTAAGAGTGGGGCCTCAAAGCCCGAGTGGCGGACGACTGGCGTCGACTCAGGGAGGAGGCTACAGACTCTCCAGGACATTGGAGACAGCAGCTCGAGGCGGCGAGGCCATGACTGGAGGCAGGAGTATTCCATCATCTTAGGAGTGATAGCCACAGGACATATCTGGAGGACTTTGTAAGTTTTTATTTTGTTTTGCTTGCTTTTTTTTTTGCAATATCCCTTGTACTAACAATCGTGTTTCTATACAGTTGTATTTTGTTTTCTTTGCAGCACTCCATTACAAACCGTGATCCCACTAGCCTAAAGACTCGATATGTAGAGAGACACGATCTCACTACATTGATCAACCGATTGTATGGACGCGGCGACCCTGTAAGTCGCTCATCTTTCTGGTCCGTAGTTACTAAGTTTAATGAAAATGCATCATTGTATGGTGGACTGTGGTGTAGTTGTTTCTTTTTTTGTAGAATCCGTTCGATGCTCCTTTGCGCGGGACGAGGTTTTGGATGGCGAGGATCTATAGCTCGCCCTTGGATCCTTGGAGCTCGCATACTCTTCTTTTTTGGTCACGTGATTTGTGTGGGCATTTTGTATGTAGTAGTAGTATCTTGCCATGATTGTACCGGTCGCTTTCATTACGCGATCGTGTATTTATTTCATATATTAATGTTATGATTCAAGTACACTTTTCCTTTGCTTACACAAGCATTGTACACATTACTGAAACTATTTTGTATGGCCCAAATAATGCACACATTACTGAAACTATTTTGTATGGCCCAAGCTGCCCCACCACCAAAAAAAAAATTCATGTTACCGTCACTATTAGCATCACAAATTTACTACACGCGTTGCTATCAGCATCGCTATTTGCATCGATATCAGTGTCGCATTTACGACGCTGATACCAATGCAAATAGCAATGATGATAATGACGATGATACCGACTATTTTATGGTGTCACCAATACCGACGTTTTTTGTAATGACGAGAGGAATTTTATTTATGAACATTTTCCTCACTTTAAACATCGATATAAGGCCTGTATCTTGTAGTGCATTATCTCCTAAGTAAAGACCAAATTCTTATGCCCATTGAGCATGGTCCATGAGGTTGTTAGCCTTGCAAACCTACTCAAATTGCTCGATGAAGCTGTAGGGGTCATTACCTACTTGATATTTCGAGTTGCTTAACAACTATGGGTATCTTTATTTGGCTCCAAGTATTTGGGGTGACTCCCATTCCAACTAGCAATGATGATACAACCACATATTCAAGAATTTGGAAATTTTCACAAAGTTTAGGAATTTCTAATGTGATTAATATTTGGACACATGATCAAATCTTATCCCCTTACTAGAAGGTGAAATTTTCCCTAGATACTATATAAGCAATTCCCCCAAGTCCCACTTTCAAATATGGAGTTAAGATTTAGCCACTTAGTCAAATCTTTACTCCTTATTTGAAAGTGAAACTTGGGAGATTTCCAAATTCTCTAATATTGTATTCTACCAAGGTTGCTCCACTTTGCTTGGTACTGATGTTGTCTAGCAACAATCGCTTCGTGAGTAGCTCGCTTATTACTGTAAGGTTTGCTTCTAAGGCTCTCTCCCTGTCTGTGTTTCCTCTCGCTTTGTTTCTACCTGAGAGATTCCTAGGATCCTGTGAACCTTGTTGAGCTCTCTCTCCTAGCATGACCTCTAAACATCTTGCTCCTAATTATAGCTCACTATGCATTGTAGTGTGATCCTTCCTAGCCTCCTCTCCTCCTTAAGATCAGCTACGATATCTGTTGTATGTCTTCCATGGTGTGTTATCCTTGCTTGTTGATCATAATATGTGATGAGTCATCAAATGTCACCCGGGTACCCTATTATGTTAAGGTCAAGGTTGAGATCAAGGTCATTCTCATTCGAGGTAGTACCTACCATGGTGGAGGTCTCCTGATCCACTAGTATTTCTATGAGGTCGACTAGGTTAGGTAAAGATGTGTCTCTAATCTTGGTTAGTCCTTCATTCCCACACTGGCCTGATGGTTCTGTCTTCCCTAGATCTTTATCTCTAATGTCTTGGGTCATTCGTTTGGTCTACGGGGTTACACTCCTACTGGTGGATTCATTTCTTAGTTTTATTCCCTTTAGTGCATTCCTTATTAATACAATCAATCTGCAAATGTACACACACTTATATGCTTGAGTAGTGCAACTCGACGTGAGCTGTGCGAAATCAGGCTTTCCAATTTTCACATACACTTAAGTTTTTATGATGCAGGGTGCAATCTTCGATCAAGAGCTGTGCGAAATCAGGCTTTCCAATTTTCACATACACTTAAGTTTTTATGATGCAGGGTGCAATCTTCGATCAACTCAACCACATCCAATTAGTTTCATGCAATTTTAGTTCTTTTGCATGGATCATGATTACTCTTAACAATCGATTTTGGGTCCCTCATGTGTTTTAATACGTGCTTTGATACGTGCTCTAATAGGCAATCAGATTGAGTCTCTACCAAGGGGTAAGCAACTCGTGGTTGGTAATTTCAATCACTCCTAGACTATTAGATCAAAGTTCTCATGACAATCAGCTCTATGGTCTCATCTGCAGGTCTAAGATCCCCAACCTAGATTGTTAGCCAGCTAGAAATTGGCCTTAGCAAGTCCTGGAGTGGTTAGAATGGTCAAATTTTGTATTTTGGACAACCCTTCCAAGTCCCAAACTCAACTGTCCAAGTCCCAGATTCGGCTGTCCAAGTAGGCTCTATGCCCTCTGAGTAGTCTGACTCAGACTCCCATAAGGGGTGCCCATTTGAGTATCCGAGTTGGCCATCCAAGGCTTGAGCGTTGGTTGTCTAAGGCCCAAAAAGTAGTCTGAGTCTTAGTGGATTGTTTGAGTCCAAGTGGGTTGTCCGAGTCCAAGTGGACTAAAGCTACATGGATGTCTGAGGCCTCTGGGTTGCCATCCGAGCGGCGAAAAAACAAAGTCGAATGACATAAAATTAATTGTAATGATTTAATACACAACTTGTTTATGCACCCAAGGTTATGACTTCATATAATGAACATCAAGGGAGACTTAGAGCATACCTGGAGCACACGAATGCAATGATACCAAGGATTGCTACTACTACTACCTCTCAACCTATGGCTCTCTCTCTTCTCTCACTAGCTTTTTCTCAATCTCAATGTCCAAATGAGCTCTCTCTTCCCCTTTCTCACCTTTTGTTTATGTCTTTCTTCCCTTAGTATCTATGTTCCTTCCCAAGCATTAAAAATCCTTTTTCCTTTCTTTCTCTGTTTGTTGAACCCTTTATTTAGTGCAAAATTTATCAAAAACCATGTTATGTATTGTCAAATGTAGTGCAGATTGCGAGATCTTTTGGACATGTAAAATTCATTTGTACTTGGCCTAATACGTTTATGGCTATGAACCTTAGATAAAAAGACCATGTATTTTATCATTTTACATCATGAATTTTAAAAAAGGACTTGAATGGTCGTGGGAAGGTTGTTGGAGGAGGTGGTTCAACTTTCTCTCTCCTTTGTCTTCTCAATTCCACGATTCTTTCTCCTCCTCTCTTGTTTCTGCACAACTCTCGCTCTCTCTCCATGTGCATAATGTTTGATTTTTAGAGAGAGAGTGTGTGTGTGTGTGAGTGAGGATGCAATTCATGCCATATCTTCTGTGTGTTGGTCTATTCATAGTCAGAATAAAGGATGTAAGAGAGAAGGGTTTCAAGTGCTTCTTTGTGATTTCTTAGATCTATAAGTGTACTCACAACCTCCATTACCTAGGTTTTCATCTTGCTTGGAAGGCTCATTCATTGGTGCATTTGCTGGGAGGGAGGTGATCTAGGATGCCAGACAAAGAAGCTAGGAAACGCACACACAAAGGAATGCACGTTCCTGTTTTGCTACTTTAACTTATGGAAGGATGATTATGATGGCTCGATCTACATTGATGTTGTTGGTGAAAGGAGTAGCAGGGCAAGAAGCTAAAGGATGTGGGATGAATGCAACAATTTATGGAAAGAGCAGTGATGAAAAGGAAGAAGGTGAAAGGAGGTCTGTTAATCTGTCAAGATTCAAGGCGCAACATGATACCTAGCTGCGAAATCAACATCAGCAAAATCAAATAACTTCATCGCCTTTTGTAGCAATAGATTGACAATAATAAATCTTTCAAATCAAGCGCCATCAGCATCGCAAAACATTGGAGCAGAAAGCAATGTGTTTGTAGCGACATAGCTTTCAGATTCTTCTTCCCTGTCGTTTATTGAAAACTCTAAACAAAAGAAACCCTACTTCTAAAGTTTAATCCACACAACATTAACCTCTTCTCTTATGAATAAAGTAATCATGACAATGGTCAAGTATCAAAATCATGTCCAACACATACCAAGAGGCCATATGGGAGGAGATCTTCATCCAATAAAACATCAGTGAGGGTATGTTGCAATGTAAAATCATTGTACGGGGCCTTTTCTTGCATGGCACTTAATGGTGGAAAAGTCATTCTTACTATGTTGTGGGAGTTGTTCTTTTGCGGATCAAAGGTGGATGGGAGATCCTTGTTATGTTGTAGCGGAGTTTGAAGAATAAGTGTGGGAGCGTCTCAAGGTCAAAGAGGCCTTTTGATAAAGTGATCTTGAAGAGTTGCAGGGTCTTCACCAAGCTTGGTTTGTAGGAGCTCACCTCTCCAAAGTGGGAGAATGATAAACCCTTTATTTAGTGCAAAATTTATCAAAAACCATGTTACGTATTGTCAAATGTAGTGCAGATTGCGAGATCTTTTGGACATGTAAAATTCATTTGTACTTGGCCTAATACATTTATGGCTATGAACCTTAGATAAAAAGACTATGTATTTTATCATTTTACGTCATGAATTTTAAAAAAGGACTTGAATGGTCATGTGGGAAGGTTGTTGGAGGAGGTGGTTCAACTTCCTCTCTCCTTTATCTTCTCAATTCCACGATTCTTTCTCCTCCTCTCTTGTTTCTACACAACTCTCGCTCTCTTTCCATGTGCATAATGTTTGATTTTTAGAGAGAGAGAGAGAGAGAGAGAGAGAGAGAGAGAGAGAGAGAGAGAGGATGCAATTCATGCCATATCTTTTGTGTGCTGGTCTGTTCATAGTCAGAATAAAGGATGTAAGAGAGAAGAGTTTCAAGTGCTTCTTTGTGGTTTCTTGGATCTGTGAGTGTACTCATAACCTCCATTACCTAGGTTTTCATCTTGTTTGGAAGGCTCGTTCACTGTTTCCATGTTTCCTACTTAATTACAAAGACTTATGTTTTCCTTCTTTACTTCTTATTTTCCAAACCTTAATGCATCCTACTAATGTAAAACCACATATCACATACCACTGATCTAACTAGTGCTCCTAAATCTTCCAACATCTAAACTATCAAACAAAGGCGATCAAATACCCTCTAACTCCCTCGCTTCCTACCTAAACTAACTGTTGTTTTGGAGACAAACTCCTACTCCATCATTTGATTTGGAGCATGCAAGCACTCAAGCTTGAATCCACTGGTCCCATCAACAAAACCAAAATGTCATCACTCTCATGAGCACACTACCAAGACCCACAAACTACTTATTGCTTCAAATGTTTCAAGCCGAGAGCTACGGCTACCTCTCATATAGCCATGCACATTCTCCCACACACAAGTGTAGTGAGCTTACCTTTAAATCTGATTGAGTTGCCTCCTCCCACAAATCTACCGATAGCTCCATGATCCAAGATGTGCTTTCCAACAAGCTCATCTCCAATCTCAAAGCTTCAAGCTCCATAGCCACATGCACAAGAAAAGAAAAGAGAAGAAGGAGAATATAAGGAGAGGAGAAGAAGAGCTTCTCCATGGTCCCTCACTCCAAGCTTCAAGCTCCATAGCCACACTTGAGAAAAGAGAAGAGAAGAAGGAGAAGATGAAGAGAGGAGAAGAAGAGCTTCTCCACGGTCCCTCACTCACACACACACACACACTCCTTCTCTCACACTCCCTCTCTCATACACAAGAATGAAGCAAGAAGCAAAAATAGGAAGAGAGCAAGTTTGGCCACACACCAAGAATGAGCATCTTCATTCACTTTTTGACTTTTATACTTGCCCTATCTCCTCCTTGGGCGGCCAACCCCTTTTTCATCCCTTTGTCCATTTCTCCACTCCTTTCCCTCTTCCTTTCCTATTAGCATGGCCTTAACCCTACCTCATATTCTTTACAACTTGTTGGGGAGAGAATCCCTCACTCTTTTACAAAATAAATTACAATGCGCTTGGTGCTCTTTTTATAGAAATATTAAGGTGTGCTTATTCTTGTGTGCTTCCCTCTTACATTTAGAATTTTTTTCCTATGCTTTGTGTCTTCAAATTTTCCTTAATGTGTATTTGTTCTCCATCTTCCTCTAGCCTTGGGACTATCTTCCCCTTTCGATTTTCTAGATTTTTTTTCTTGGTCTTCCGACGGTTAACATTGTATATTGCCTGGCCGTGGTAGCAAATGGTGTAGGGTTATTCCAGTGGGCCACTTGCACTCCTTCCACACCTTGCCAAGTCCTAACTTGTCACATCTAACTATGGGCATCATATTGGCAAACTCATGTATTGTGGAAAGCCATATGAGAATTGTCATATCATCACTAATTATGACCATATTTGGTAGAGAGGTGTCTCAAATTACTACACTTGGTACAATAGAGGGTTTTGATGATAGATTTTCAAGCACCCTCTAAGGATTGTGGGCCTCGTCCTTTCTCTTGGACTTTCTGTACTTCTGAAATCATTATTCCTTAGACTCCTCCTCCTCTCTGCTACTCTCTTCCTCTAGGTCTAAATCCGTATCGGTATCACTGAGTTCCATATGACGGGGTTTGTCAGCAAGTTTGGTCAAATTTCCTCCCTTTCTCTAACTTTTTCTTGCCCAAAAACAACTTAACGTGGCTATTGTGCTGATAGAAATATTCCAGATTATTAGCTCCAAGGCCAAAGCTTTGTGGATATCCTGATTCAAGCCTTGCACATATAGAGAGTGCAATATTTCACTTGTGGGTTGGGTGTTTTGGGACATATGTCCTCTCAAGTCTCTACACTAAGTTGTATAGCTCTAGACTATGGCATTACCTTGTTTGAGCCTATCAGTCTCTCTAGCTTGTGGGCATCGGTCCTATTCAACTAGAACCATAAGTGGAATGCTAGCTAGGTATTGTCAAACATTACCTAGTTTTTTTCTACCACAAGCAAATCCACCACCTCATCCCGCATCGGTGACTCAAATACGGCCAGCTTAGGGGTGTGATCCACTTGGCCGAGAAAGTTGATTGTGTATGCCACTTTGAATTGCCTAAGGAAGGCACCCAAGTCCTCAACTTATCAACCAACAAACTTCAAAAATGGAACTCGTGTGTGGCTGGAAATCCAAGTGTGGATTGGAATACCACAAGGAAAAATGGGTAAAGTCACGACCAGTTTAGCTAAAACAAACAATCACGCCTCTAGCTTTAGCAACATCACAAAAGGAATTGTTGGACTAGGGTACGCATACCAAGATCTATAAATAGAGCATGAGTGTTTTTTGTGGAGCTACAGAGTGGACTTCTCCACTCAAAAAATGTCATCGTTAAGGAATGAAATACCTTCAAGAGACAGAATCCGACGTTACTGCTCACGCCCAAACCACCTTGAGAACACAGGCTAGGTGCCCTTTGGTGGACCCTAAGAGCATGTGCACATGCAAACCTACACGTGTAGGAAAGATCAGTGTGATCACCATGTGTAATCAAGTCCAAGCTCCAATTGTGGTTGCCAGGTGCAAGCTAGTTGCACTAGCTCTGTGACATAGCAGAGCCTTAATATACTCACACCTGACAAAGGAGTATGCTAGCATCATGGGCTGCACTAATTGAGACTATACTTAATCAAAGAAAAGGAATCCTCATATATTCCAACAATGTATTATCAAGTTCAGCATGGGCTCAAAGCATGAGGTACATCCCAAAGGGTAATTACTCAGAAAAAAAAAATACATGGCAATGGACTAGATAATCACGGTTGCCATTGTAGATTGAAAGGGATAGGAACACAACACTTCTTCTCTAATCCTTTTATAGCTTCTAGTTCTTGTAGTGTCATGAAGTCTTTCTACGATAATCTGTGGCTAATCCACTGCCTTCCATTACTACATCATTGCTGTCAGCATTGATGGCCTCTTTTAGCCATCAATCTATGAATGCTACTTCTGGGCTGCCAATTGGGGCCACCCTATGCCTATGACTAACAGGGATACTATAGGTAAAATTACCTTCCTATACTTGTCTCGTGTTTTGGACAATTAAGATGCATGTGTGTGACTCCCCATTCTAGACAGCATTGGTCACCTTTGTTTCCCTTAGCTTGCTCTTGTTTCTATGGAGACCTCAAGGAAACATGTCTTAGTTCCCCACAAGTCTAACAAGCAAATGGGTCCTCTAGTTGAAGGCATGCCTTGCCCATGGCCTTGTCCCAACATCATGATTAGTACATATCTATAATCCATTCAAATCATGTGACCTTCATCATCATAACAAACAAAAGCATTCGTGTGCTCTTCATCCTCCACTAGTTCCTTAATGAAGTGGATGAGGGCATCGCTAAGTGGATGTGTGATTATTGGCATGGGGGTTCTAGGTATTCCTAAGGGATTAATTTCTGCTCTTTGCACGCCTGCTCAATGCTCTGCAGGGGTCAACGGTGCCAATTGTGGGGTAAGTAGGGGTTGTCTCTCGAATAGTTAGCACCTCAATTATACTATTGATAAGTAAAATTAGGGCCGTGGAGCCTCCATGGGGCTCTACAGTATGAAAATTCATGGCCAAAATGTTGGTGATTGATGCACATCCTTGGTGGTCAAGAACACTCTGAGGGGAGATGGTCTCCAACACAGTGTACACACTACATGTTTTGGTGGTATGGCCTTGAGATTTTCAGCAAGTCGGCCATCTTGAGCATCTTGACATTAGCAATCAAAGCTAGCATCTTGTTATTCTCTATGTGAGCTTTTCTTGCATGGGTTTCTTGGTGGGATTCCATTGTGAATTTGTCCCTACTTCGTTCTCTGTGGAGGTCATCCATGTGGATAGCCTCATCAAGGACATATTGATGATGGAGCAATTGAGCTCAGAGTTTCTAGCTAAGGTTTCATATATTCTTTCATTGTGGATGCTGTGGCTCTCTCTACAAGACAGCACTCTCAAGCAAGATATCGCTTCCCTTGCAATATCCTATGAGTTCCCTCCTTCACTAATATGTGCATATGGATGCACTGTGTATGTGTAGGTTGATGCACAGTATGTGTAGGTGGATGCACATAAGTGCAACACCAAGGCATCTTTTGCTTCTCTCACTTCCTTACGATCTTGTTCATGGAGAGGAAGGATTCTTTGATACACATGTGTAGTTGTACTTGTGTGTGTCTACATGTGTGTAGTGTGCTTATGTGTGTCTAGTGTGTGCATATGTATGTGTGTAGATGTTGGTATATGTGTTATGTGTGTAGGTGGATGCACTTTGTGTGTGTCTGAATGAGTACACAATGGGTTTTGGATGCCCAATGTATGAGTGTATGAGTTGATGGATGCACTACACTATGTGTGTATATGGGTGAGTGAGTGGATGCACTATGTATCTATGGGTGCATAGTGCATGTATGGATGGGTAAGTGGATGAATTGTGTGACTACACAAATGAATAAGTGGGTGTATTTTGTGTCTATGGGTGCACAATTCATGTGTCGATGTATGCATAGTGTGTGGGAGTGTGTCATACAGGTGTATGGGGGTGTCAAACAATTGTATGGGGTTGTCACACAAGTGCAACCGAAGCACCTTTTATCTCTCTAACTTCCCTACGATCTTCCCTTCTCAGTAAGGGGGATGTCAGTTTGTGAGAGAGAGTGGGGGTGTTGATGTGCACTTGCAATGATGTATTTATGTGTGTGTCTATGCATATCAATTTGTGCTTCTATGTATGCAAAAGGATAGTCTGATGGAATCATGTGTGTGTGTGTGTGGTGCATTGTGCTTACAAGATAAGCATGCACAAGAATGTGATGTATGTGTGTGTCACCATGTGAGTCAATGTGTGTTGATGTGGTGCATGTGTGCTCCTATGCACCCATGTGTGGCAATGGTGCATTAGACCCTCCTCCCTATCTTGTCACTCCTACCAATCCATCCTTCCTTACAAGTTGGATGGTCAAGTGTGCAAGGGAGTGAAGCTAATGCTCATAGAACCATAGTAGGCACACATGACGCACACGAGTGCACACATGAGGAGAAGGAGTGCACACAGAGACTGATAGGGACTCCTTTCTTTTTCTTTTAAAAAAACAAGAGACCTTAAAGAACAAAGGAAATTAAATAGAAATTCTTTCATGTCAACACAAAGACCTTCATAAGTCATGCGATGATCACTCAAATCGTGATAAGAGCATGCTACCTACTCTATAGCCACTCAGTTATGGCAACATGTTGATGAAGGTGTGGTCCTAATGGTCAGGAAACAAGCCGTAAAGGTGCTAATGCAAACATTTATTGATGGCATGTAGGCTAGAATTGTTGCGGTAAGTGATGATGCAGTAGGGCTCATTGAGCACACAAGATGCAATAATGAGTACTAAGGGATGACGCTCACAAAATAGGTCTTGTTGGACATGAGCACATTGCCAAGTCCAAAGATACGTCGATTGGAAAGTTGCTCATATGCTTATGTGTGGTGAAATAGGAGAGTTGTGTGATCGCCAACTCTGAAGTAGCGATAGTTAGGATTATTGTTTGCTTTAGTTAGAATCATGGTTAACAATTTTTGTTTTGATTAAAGAAATGGCACATATGATCACATGAGATTCATTCTTGGACAAACATTCTTGATTTGATGAAATACTAAATGGAGTGCTTGATCATGAATAAGAATACATAGTGTTGTATTTACTTGAATCACAAAAAATTTTACAAGAGTGATAGGGAAAAGGCCACGCTCTACTAGGTGCGTAGCATCATCAAGAAATGCGCAACATCGTCTCCTCCATCTTGATCATTAGGGTGGTTGCGAGTATCAACCCTACTTGGAGAGTGTGCATGTCAGCATGCATGATGTACCTGTTGGCCCCCATATTCTTGCACACCTGTAGCACCTATGCTCTCACACAAGTGCATGGCTTGATCGATGCCAGTGTTTGCATCGCCACACACTCCTTAGACTCTCAAACCCTCTACGGCCTTCATCATGCAAGAAGAGAGTGCCATGGATAATACATCACAGAGCGTCCATGAGAAGAGATGGGGGCTTCACTCTTAGTCCCACACACACACACACACACACACACACAATCTCTCTCTCTCTCTCTCTCTCTCTCTCTCTCTCTCTCTCTCTCTCTCTCTCTCTCTCTCTCTCTCTCTCTCTCTCTCTCTCTCTCTCTCTCTCTCTCTCTCTCTCTCTCAAAAGACAAAAGCAAGAATGAAGAGCCACACAAGAATAGCTTGTTCCATTCTTTCTCATCCTCTTTATACAAGTTTTTGGGATTAGAGTTTCCTCATCCCCCTTGTGCACTCTAGCCCTCCATTTGGCCCTAGTGCACTCCAGCCCTCCATTTGGCCAAGTGATTGGTCACTCCTCTTTGTATATACTTAGAACTATTGATTTACATGTATTTTAACTTAAGTGCTACTCATTCGTCAATACAATTTGCATGGGAGGGAGCCTAGCCCTCGTTACATCTTTCAATACACTAATAAAACATAGTAATTTGCAAACAATTTGTAGCCCTTCCATGCTCTTTTCTTTCTTCATATCTTCATATTATTAACACTACTCACACTCGTCATCTTAATGGCTAACTTGTACAATCAAATAATATAATAGACCTCCAAAGCAACCACATGCATCATGTGCATCACATTTTCCTTGCCCTTGTTCTTGTTAGTTTCATTGCCCTTGGGTTGTGGACTTATATTCATGATTGCCTTAGCAATGGAAATGCCATTTCTCCTAACATGTTCTTGCAATCTCTTTGCTTAAGAATGGCCCTCTAGTCCCCCTTAGTCTTCTTAGAGCTATCATCCTTTGATGCAATACTAAACTTTGTCTTCCCATTCTTATCAAATGCTATTTCAAATGCAAACTTTGAATGCATAAATGCATATGAAAATGTTTTCTTATCTCACATACCATTGAAAATTAGTGATATCAAGTTTCCAACTTAGCATTGTACTCATTTTCCAAGCCTTTAATGAAACCTTGAACTTTCTAAAACCCATCTAAGCCATCAATTTTGAGAATGACTTCTTTGAATTTGGAGATGTGTTGGGTGAATGTCAAACCCTCCATTAGACATTTATCCCAAGTAGTTTGATTACTATCCTTTTCATTTTCAGGGAGAAATTATTTTTGAGAAAATTCCTCAAAATTTTCCTAAGTTGTAAGAAAATCAGCAGCATCAAGACTCATCCACCCTTCTAGGCCTTGCCCTTAAGTGTGAGACTTGCCTCAAGGGATGTGATGGAATTTAGTGTACGAGGTAACTAATGCAACTCACTTGACTTTTGCAAAAAACTATTGGCCACATCCTTGTTATGATCTTCTTCCTCTCCTCAAAACACAAGTGCCTTCATGTTCTTCAACATGTTAATAGCCTTCTATGTATCAAGATATCCAAAGACCTCAGCACCTTGAGGTGGCCCTATTGAAAAGTGGCTCCAGGAGCAACATTATCAACAAGAGGCATACCCAAGACACCCAAAGCTTGTTTTCCTACAAGCTACTATAAAAGATGTGAGATCTTTGTGATGTTTTCATTAAGAGGAACAAACTCTTTCTCTAGTGTCACCATGCATGTCACTACGAAATCAAATTCCCTCATGTTAACTAGTTTATATACATCTAGGTTACCTATATCATTCATAGTTGCAACTTCGTGCACAGGTGGAGCTCATCATGTTATCCATGTGATAGTGAGAAAATGATGTGATGCTTGAAACTGAGAGAGAAATTTTACATATTTCCCAAGATCTCTACTTAGTGAAACAATTCATAGAAATAATAATTATCACTTGGACATCCCTTTAAGTTTCCATGAATCAAGAAGGAACTCCAAAAATGAATTCTTTGAGAGCAAGAAATTTCAACTCCAATGTCAAAGTTGCATAAGCATGACACATTATAGAATTCTAGAGGTGTCAATAGATGGAAGGTGCATGAAAAGCTCTTATATGTTTAAAACAATGTCTAAAATATTTCTTTGTGGTAAGGAGAAAGAACAAGGATTAGCTTGGTTGTTAAATACCTTACTGTTGAGTACACTTGAATGATGACAATATCAAGATGTGACCTCCTAGAAAGTATTGCTTCAAACAAATAGTTGTGCCTCACATATAGCCAATGGTAGCAAAGAAGCCTTATTAGCCTTGTTGCCAAGTATGCCAAGGTTTATGCATTTTTCATCATGGATGGCATGGTGTGGGTGCCAATTGATCTTGCACGTGTGCTCCTTAGCCTTTTTCTGCAACCCACTTGAATAGCAATGTCACTATGCATGAAAATATGCATCACCTTCATATATGGTCGCCATAGTGTTGAGAAAACACAAAAAGTTGGGAAAGTCACTCAAAAGAATACACTAAGGTTTACCTCTTAGCCACTCAAAAGAATAGCTCAATTTAGTATAATTAAACAGACCTTGGTATATCCATTCACATTGACTGCCAATAGTTTTACCCTTGCTTCCATGTACCCTTGTGTTTATCTCTTGGCATCCTATGCCCTAACATAGGTAATCCCTTGACCCCATCAATAACTTAGCTTACTAGCCTTATGCTCGCTATCGGTGTTAGAGTAAATCTATCCTGCAGACCATGTTTGCTCATGAACCTTGTCCTACCATTTTTGTTAGGCATATTTTCATGCTCTCCTTAAGAATGTCTATGGCCACTAGATGAGATAAAGTCAAATACAATTCTAAGATCACTGTTATTGGAGAAAATTTCTTGGCTGATTTCCAAGTGGATATAAAAAAGAGTAAGGAAGTAGCTTTGTTTAGGATCTTACAATAGTAATCCTTAGAAATAACTTATGTTGGGATATATTTGTCAAATGCAATTCTAAGATCATTGTTATTGGAAGAAACTTCTACAAAAGGGTATAAAAAAGCATATGACTAGCTTTGTCTAGAATCCTATAATAGTAAGCCTTAAATATAACTTATGTTGGAGAACAACAGAAAAGGATTGTCATCAATGGGGCTACGAGTTGAACATTTTCATCAGTTTCACTTAAAATCACAAGTAAAGAAGACTTATCAGTTTTCTACAAGGAATGTGAAAAACTTGGGCTTGCTTAATGATCATGCTAGTTTGTGGAGCATGACAAAGGAAATGGCTAGATTTTGAATACCA
This sequence comes from Lygodium microphyllum, assembly GCF_053477565.2. Classification (NCBI taxonomy): domain Eukaryota; kingdom Viridiplantae; phylum Streptophyta; class Polypodiopsida; order Schizaeales; family Lygodiaceae; genus Lygodium; species Lygodium microphyllum. Next base: position 81,289,115 of record NC_141151.1, read on the forward strand.
GTTTGTGACATGGTCTAGGTTTTACAACCACAATGAAATTGGAGGCATTTTTTATCTATGTATTTATAGTTATCTCTAGTGAACTTGAAATGGATATCTTGTAAAGAGTCTTTTTTTACAAGTGTCGAGTATCTTTTCTTGAGTATGCCTTCTTGTTCTTTTGTATGTTTTCATTTAAAGTATCCTCTTAGTGAGTGAGAAATTGTAGGTGAATACATTTTCTTTTGGCCTATATACATACATGCATGCATGCATGTGCACACATACACATGCATGCATCCATGACGCACTCACGGATGTTAACCAATACTACCTTGCATGCATGTACAAATTGTGACACATGTATGTACATTTAAATATACATATAGATGTATACACATTTTTATATGCATGTGCACGAAGCATGAATACACATAGTTATATATACGTGAATACAACAAAAAGGACTTGAAGTATGCATCTATAACTCAAAGATTAACACACCCACTTACATGTATGTATGTATATTCTCCTATACATGCATGCATATGTGTATGGGTGTATGCATGCACATGCACACACTTGCGTATGTGCACACATGCATGCACCCACGATCAATGGAGTATTGCTTTGTTAAACTAGCTACGAATAATGCAAATTAAAGGGAGGACCAAATCCTAGAGGGTCTTCATATACGCATATGTCATTTAAAGATATATTGAGAGCCCAATATTAGGTTATGTTTGAACTCTAATCCAAACTTTTAAGGTATCATTTGATGCTTTAAATTCCCATTGTGCTCAAGCTGCAAATGTAAAAGCTTAAGATTCATTTAGTTGCTTTCTTACTTCTTAAATGTCCTTTCTACGATGACTACTCCCTACAACCATCCATATAGTGATCTTAGGTTATTTTTCAAGCCCTCTAAGAAATGCCAAGTCATCTTCTTTTTTAATCGATTTTTCTACCTCTCACTCATCACATCCAAACCTTATCATATTTTAAATCAATGGAAAACACTTGAGAAGTAGCCTAATGAAGTGATTACGAGTACTTGCAATCTTGTGGAGCTTGGGCCCTTGAATATGTTAGAATATCGCATGATGATATGCTACATATGTCATTTGGTAAAATGCATCTTGCATGCAAACATAATATATTAGACCTTTGATATAAATCCATGTACTAGTTTGTTTTGAAATATTGCAATCTTGATCAATATCTTGGAACATCAAATATGGATATGTTACATGTTTTATTTAGCAAAATGCACCTTGTATACAACCAATTGATTTGGTATGTGTTTCACAAGGCAAACTGCATCTTGGTAGAAACAAATATGTATCTATAAGGTAAAAGTATCTATAAGATAAAGTTACAACCACGAAAAAGGGGCATTTCCACTATACATTGGCACCATTACCCTAACATAGTCTCAAAATGAAAAAGTCAAAGGGAATGCCATTACTAATTCGACACCCTAACCTATTAACTTGTACTCTCCCTTGAGCCTCTTTGTAAGCTCCTCCAAATCCAATGTAGACCCCCAAACCAATTCTAGGATCAAAGGGAGAATATATTAAAATGAGACACAAAAGACAATTGCTATAGACACTACCAAATTTTGTAGGAAGAAAGAAAAGCATGCATTTGCATGGAGCCATACAATGGGAAACCATTATGAGTCATTTCAGATCAACAATCAAACAAGAAACTCATCGGTTTACCATCACTCTCCAAAATCTATATAAGCAATTCACAAAGAAAGTGAGCATGAAGATCATTGTCAAACTTTCTAGTTGGAAAGTGGTTGATAGCCACCTCAAGAGAGGCGACAAGCTTGACAACACAAAATCAAGTCTCTATACTTTGGAGGCAAGGATTGGCAAAATAACACAATCGAGAGAGAGAGAGAGAGAGAGAGAGAGAGAGAGAGAGAGTGCATGCGTGCATGCGTGCGTGTGTGTGTGTGTGTGTGTGTTCTTTCTTGTAATGCATACAATCAACCTAGAGTCAAACCATGACACATACAATACAAATCTAGCCTATGAAGTTTAAAGTTTATTAGTTATCAAGAAAGCATATTTTGCTCCTATTGCAAGCATCCAATTAAGGCAAGGCAAGTGGAAGTCAATGGCCTCTTGAATATGGAAGGACTAGATGCACTCTTAGCTTTCACTCTTGGCTAACCCATGCATTCAAAATGTGGTCTTGTAAAACACTCGCACCAAGGTACATTCTCCAAGTCATCCTTATAAACAAAATGCACGTGGCCAACAATGTGTAACCATGAGAGAGAGAGATATATATATATATATATACAAATCACATGGGCTTACATAATCTCACAAAGTTAATGCATATTGTGATTATACAAGAAGCTTTCCAAGAGAAACCTATCCTCTTCCACGATTTGCACATTTTTCAAAAGAGCTTGGAACATAAACAACTCTATGATGCTTATAAAATATTTCCACCAACCTTAGCACTTTGATTGTCATTATAAGTATGATGATCACCAAATATTTCCCCCGCATATTGGGTTTTTAATCTTGAATACTCAAAAGTAGTTTACTCATGTTTCAAATATAGTCAAAACGTGCCACACCTAAGTGTGGTGTTGTCAAACCTATTATCAATCAAATTGGTTTAAATTGCCTTGCAAATTTTCTCTAACACATTAAAATATTTCCTTTTTAGAACAGCCTTTCATGCAACATGAGACAGTTAGTGTAGTGTCATAACATGTAAGTTTAGACAAAATCTCACAAGAACAATTAGATCAAGAAGACAAAGTATTGGTTATAGTTTGACCTCCATATATTCCACTAAAGATTCTATGGCCTCCAACTGAAGAGAGCCATCTAAGTTGAATCCCTTTTGTTATCAGTAAAACTGGAGAAGATGGCATAGATGCCCTATATCCCAAACACATGCTTAAGCATATGGACTAAACAAAACATGCGAATAAAGGTCCACAATTGAGCATAAAGATCTTAAAATGCATGTAAAACACAAGTGGTCTTTTGAAATGTATCGAGCACAAGGCCAAATCAAACTCACTGCAAGAGGCCCACCACATGGCTTGACCTACTAAAACCTGGCTGCAGATTCTGGCATCATACAAAATTGAAAACAAATTCCCATTTAATAAGGCCCTTCATATACATTATTCTTTGAACATGCTCTTCTGAGAGCTGCTGCAAGAGACCGCTGGTACATATCATGTGAACAGGCTGGATGGCAAACTGGAGGCCAGTGACACACACCTATGCTCCTCAGTTCTTTCCACCCTTCTTATATACACATCCTGAGGACAACCAACCCTCATTTCAATTTGAACACAGACTAAACCTGATAGAGTATACAAAAGACAGGCATGTGCACACACACACTCTCTTCTACTTTCCTGAACCTTTTGTGCCAGTATAATTCCATCCGCTGGTTTGATAAGTTGCTCTTCAGTTGGAAAACTAAGGATGTACCAAAACGAGCTGAAGCTGAGGCCTCAGGTAGCTGCTTGAGTGATATATGTGAAGGCCGAAGTTTCCCTCGGATCTCTGGCACGAGCATGAAGACCCAGCATGCTTCCATAATCCAATTGGAAAAGCAACACTGCTCTGGCAAACAGAGTGTGAGCATACTGACCCAGGTATCATCTGTCTGACAACTTTACACCGTCGAGTGCAGCCTGAAAAAGCTTAGTTCATTTGCAACGGCTTGTAGCTTCATATCACAGCCAAGGTCACATGGAGGATTCATTGACATCTCATACCAAAACTGCTTTTGCCTTTCTGACTGGGCTACCATCCATTATTTTCCTGTTCTGGCCTCAAACAAGGTTGTCTTATCCATACTTTTCACATTGTACTTTTCAAAGATTCTCCCTCGGTTTTCCGCCCACCACAGTTCTGCCTGCTTTTCAGTAAATCGCTTCCTACTGCAAATGCACAAAGTTGAGTGAACATACAGGGAATATTTGCCAGGTACACATTTCATATATAATTCGACTATTCAAGACACACTACATGGTGGAACTAACAACAGCCAAAACACTACCAAGAAACCCCAGTCAAGGATTGCATGTAATTGAGTGCTGTTTCAAGCTGAGCACAATGAATTGAAATCCTACACTAAGAGCCCCAGGTTTATCTTCTATAATCAAGTCCCACCCTTCCGTTATATGTGTTCCATAATGCATTTAGGCGCTTACATTTCTGACCTCCCAATTCAATCTTTCATTCTTGCCTGCCTTTTCAAAATGACCACAATCACTCATCAGAAGACTAAAGACTATCTGTTGACCTCCCACAATATTAAAAACCCCTTCAGATTGACATGATAAATGTTCAATTTGCTGAACCTAATCCAGGTCACCAAGTTTCTCTCTCAATCAACAAACAAAGAAGACTTCATGTATTGATGTACCACGAGGTATGATGCTTTGCAAAGGAACTCGAGGATATCTTACAGAAATCTTCAATATGCAGAAAGTTTGATAATCTATAAGAACACTGAAGTAAAACCCATCTCCAAGACTAAAACACAGAGATGGGAAAAAAAACTCCAACAATATGACAAGGCTACGTACATTCCACTGCAGTGACACATCCGAAACTGATCTGCAGCCATCATTGTTGCAAGTATGACTCCTCCTTTAGGCTTTTCTTTTTTGGGCGTAAGCCATCTGTTGCTCATTTTAGGGTCTTTGGATGTGATGCGTGTGTACACCTTCCAACAAAGAAGAGGAGGAAGTTGGATGTGAAGTTCCAGTACCACATCTTCATTGGCTGCAGTCAGCTGACTCCAGAATATCAGCTCTAGGCTTTGGAGTCTGGCCAGGTTACAATCAGCAGGTATGTCTTCCTTGAAGATACTATCCATCACACACTATAACAGGTGGTCCTGATAAGCTTACAGAAGTGTGCTGGTCCAATGAGGTCTCTGCCTCAGAAGGAACCAACCCATAGATGCAACCTATTTAACGTTAGACATCATTGGCGAGTGGTGCTTCTGGGAAGGCACAGCCCCTTTCTTCACAAGATCCACCTCTCCCACCCTATCTTCCACCTTTGTTTCCTACTCTGCAAAAGACACCCACTCCACACCTACCATCACCACAAATCTTGCCGCCTTCACTAGGGATGCTTTTAGCAAATTCATCAAAGCCACTGGTGCCACTTGAAGTCATGCTAGAGCCAAAGGGGGCATGTGAGGTTGAGGAACCCCACGTTCATTGCCATCACGGTTACAACATCAACAAGGACGGCAGCATTGACAGAGAATAAAGAACCTGCTTTGTTGGGGCAGGGATTCAAACAATTAAAAATAGGCATTAGTAATGAAGTTTTGGCTGACCTGAGCTACAGGGCTATCAATATCAGAGAAAGAAAGCATCCACTAAGCTGGACACGCTCCAACGTCACACATCCTATCAGGGACATAAGGAAAAATAACCTAAACGAGTTGGGGCCACAAAGACATGTACAATGGACTGAGGATAAAATGACAACCCCTACTCAACTGAAACAAAGAAAACATAATGGTCTAGCTCCAACTCTATATAAAGTATTTCCAAGGCTGCTGTAAGTGCAAGGAAGAACCTAAGAATGATAATACTTTGAACTTAATCAACTTGATCAATTATCACCATGAAAATTAGGAGAGAGAGAGGAGTCGACACCACATTGAGAGGGAAACCGGCCCCTCCCCCTGTACACAAATTTATTGATACAAAACCACAGGCACCAAGTGCCTAAACCATATACAAAAAGGCTGATTTGCCACAATTCTCAAAATTAGGGTTTTGAAACCCTAATTTCTGCAAACTCCAGGCAGCAAGTTGATTTTCTTCTTTAGTGCTTGGATTAAATTAAGCTAAATAGAAAGTGTTTCTTGGATGAGAGATGGATAGGAGAATACAAAGCATACGACTAAAATTTTAGCATGAGAGCTTGTTTAAAACGAAGAGAAAGACCTCCAATGTATACATACGAGGCTTGGATGCTCAAAAGTGAAAAGTAGAGGTTACAAATGACAAGTGTAGGAACACTTATCACTTTTCTAGAGAAAAAAACTTCCAAATCTTCTACTCTACAAATCTCTCAAACAGTTAAGAATTTTAGATAGTTGTTGAAGATCCCTTGTAAAATTCCGGAGCCTTTGACACAAACAGAATTTCCATTGTGCAACTTTCAAAAATAGTAACCTCTTAAATTTTAAGAGTCGCCAAATTTAGCTTCTGGAGAGCTCATTATATAGGTTCATCGGTTTATGGTTTGTTTCTTCAAGCATAAATATCTGGTTTTACTTTCTCAAACCACTCAATATATAGGTTTCTGGTCAATGTGACTATCTAAGTATAAAAGTCTTAGTCATCTGAGCTCTTTGGTCAATCTGACCACCCAACTAAACTTTTAATTTCTCTTGGACATCTCGTCAATGACGATCCAAGTATAATTATAGGGCTTTTTGGCCATTCGCCTCCCTTAAATAGAAAGATGAACATTTAATCATATTTTGAAATACTTAAATAATACAAATCGCCTTTCAAAGTACATGAGCATAAAATTAATTTGAAATCATTAAGCCAATATACCTTGGCAACAATTGATATACAAAAGGTTTGTTATAATTGCTGAGAGATAAAAACTAAGTAATAACATCAGCTATTTTATCCCAAGTAGAGACAGACTCCAGTCTCAAGGTTACTAGCTTAATCTACTCACGAGCAAGGTGGTAGTTATGGAAACAAAGACAAAGGAGTACACATAGAGAAGTAGACATCAAAGGAATTAGATAAAGATGTAAAAAGAAAAAATGCCACTGGCTCTATAGGAAAAATAATTCATAGGGTAGAGGATTTATAATTGCTTTACTTTGTTTTATGGATTTTAATATTGAGCATCCTAAATTAGGTGTCATCTTTTATTCAACAATCTTAAAGAAATAATGAAACCTAACTTATTTCATTCAAGATCAAAAATGAGAAGCTTAAATTGTTTCATTCAACACATGACCTGTATTGCTTCATTTTGTATTCACAACATTGCTTCTTTTGGGTTCCAAAAGACATATTTTCTAATGATGACATATAAGATCGCCAATGCTAGAAAAAGTATCAAATATTCTAGAAACGGTATCGAAGATCCTATTGGTGTACCTATGTGTTATAGTCTCTTGCTGATACTTCCACCAAGCTTGAAAATAATGTTTGATTTATAAGAGCATAAAGAAAGTAGATACATGGATTCCATATGATTCTCCTTTTGGTTGAAAATTTAGATCATTACATTCAGTGATTGACCTATGAGACAGTCAAGATGTTCACGTTGATTGTTGTCAAACTTAATTGTAAATTCAAGTACATGCATTCATCATATGAGAACTCCTTGGCATTTTCTTTGTGTGTTGTTTTTGAGATGTAGACATTTCTTGAACTTCTATTGTCTACACAAGATTAGGATTTTTTGTGACAATCAAGAAATATCCATAATACACTTGGATTCATGACTAAATACTTTGTCTAGGTTTTGGAGCTCTATTCAACATCTGCTCAAGCATTTATTTTTTGGTCTAATGAGAATTACTTTAGTAGGTTAGTTACATGGCTAAGAAACATTTGAAAATTTGCTTTGTCTAGGTTTTGCAGCTCTATTCAACATCCACTCAAGCATTTATTTGTTGGTCTAATGAGAATTACTTTGGTATTAGTTACATGGCTAAGAAACGTTAGAAAATTCTCAGTTGCTTAGTTCCAAGATCATAGATATGTATTCAGATATGTGTCCACTTTTTGGATTTGAAGCCTACATATCATGAAAATCAATTGTATAAGACTCCTCAAAGCTAAGCCAAAAATAAAAAACTAAAAGACAAAAGGTAAAACCCAAGATGCATCAACATTGAAGCAAGAATGCAAGAACAGCTCAAAATATAAAAAAGAAAAGTAGGGCATCAAATTGCAAATTCATCAAGAAAGACCAGTACCAGTGCATTCTTGAACACCAAGTGTGCTTAAGATTCTATACTAATCCCAATGCAAACTAATCAAAGATTCTCAACTGTTTCTTTTCATTTTAGCAATTCATCCTACAGCAATGGATAGCATCCTAATCACAAAGCTAGGCTGCATAACTTGGAAATAACATATTCTACTCCATTTGGACATTTCTCATTTGCTGGGTAGGGCTGTTTTCAGTTTCCAAATCATCAAAAACACATTACTATTTCATTTAAGCTTAATGGAGCTGCAAACTACTACATTAGGAGTGTTGTTCTTGGATCCTAATACAATTCAAGATCTCGAATTGTCATGGTGGATTGTTTTTTCCTCAATTGAGAACCAGTTGTGAATCCAACTTGAGATGCCTATATCCATAATCCATAGGGTTAGGGCTGTCTAACCACCGTTTGGAATTTATTTAGCACTTGGACAGCACCTAGAGAAGCTTGTGTCAGGGGGTGCTGCCCAAGGTTAAAAAGCTTAAGATTAGAATGTCAAGTTGAGAAGAATACAAAAAGGAGGTTAAGGAAGTTGGGATGAGGAGATGGAGATAAGGAGTGACCCTAAGATTAGGTTCCTGGTTAAGCAACCCTAACCCTAGGCCATGGATTAAAGCAAATTGTCACAAGCATAAGAATTTGCTCCTAGCTCTAGGCATGATGAATAATATATTAGCAGTGTAGGCAATGGACCTTGGAATTATTATTGCCAAAGTCTTAAAGTGACACTTTCAACTTAACAAGAGTGGGTAGAGCATGAAATGTGAAATTTTGGCCAAAAGTTTGGGCAACCCAACTTCATTAGAATATGAGAAACTCAGCATGGGATTTCACATGCAAATAGGGAAAGGGAAGATTATCATTTTAATGATATCTTTCCATTCTAAGCCATGTGCAATCTGGGAGCGAGCTGGCTGTGTGGAGCTGAGGTGCAGCAGCATGACCTCCAAAACCAGTATCATGATCATCAAAGCAAGTATCATTATCAGCTGGACAGCATCATGGCACCTGGGACAATGTTGCTGGTTTTGATCAGAATTCAGCTGTGTGTCACTCTCTCTCTCCTCTGGCATCGATTTACTCATTTGGATCACATTAGGGCTGTGTGCCATGTTCTATCTCTTCTTCTAGCAACGATTGTCACACGTCACATAATAGAGCTGATTTGGGTTGCATGTTGCTGTAAATGACCCAACATGTAGACAAATATAAGTGTTAGAAGAGATTCGAATAGCTTGGGCATGCATGCAGCGTTCCAATCACTGCCAATGCTCTATATGGAATGGTGAGGCATGTTGATGCTTGATAGAGAGCCATTAGAACAGTTTTTGTCATATCAAAGCCTAATGTTTGTGAGAGGAGTAGTTGGTGAGACCGAGGGGACAAAGCAGGACTGATTTGGAAGAGCATACATTGAGAATTTGAGGACAAAACAAGGACTGATTTACTAATGTCTATTAGAGCTTATCGGCTGACCTATTGGATGCACTAATTGTGATTGCTAGAGATGGTGTTCCAGCACTAGGCATCACCAAATCTGAGCCTAGAATACAATACCAAGTACCAGCTCTTGTACTTTGAATCAAGAGATCTTTAGAAACTAAAAGAAATACTACCAAGGGTACTAAGGTTTGGGGTCAACAAGTGTCATCTTTTCAAAGTGGGAGCATTTTGGATCCACTCTTTAGTGTTGGTGAGGTAAGCATTTACAATTTAGTTTATTGGTACTACTACTGCTTAATACATATGTCACGGGGACATGAAATTTTTGAGATGCTTTAATTTTGCTGATAACATTTGATTAAGTTATTAATCAAATGTACAAGGTTATTTAGCACATGTAATGCACATGGCAGTTATTTCGTAGTAATAGGCCAAAGACCCCAAGGATGCAGTGGGTATCAAAGGCAAAAGTTGTGATAAGTTATGCCAGCTAGGTTTTGATGGCCAGTTAATGTCAGTTTTGACCCTAGGATAGTTTTTTGGCCAATAAGTATCAATGATGACACTAGGGACTAGCATTGATTAATTAATTAATGCCAATCTAAGGGTCAACAAAGGTTGGGAAACACTCCAAGTTGCAAATGGCCTAGCCAATTTAATTACGGATGGGCATGTTTAATTTTAGGTAGGGTCAGAAGGGCTAAAATTTGATGGATTTAGAAGGCTAGCACTTGGCAAAATGCCCATGCACACTGAGAAAAACTTTTTGGGCCTAATTTCAGCCATTTAGAATAGTTTTCAGCTTGGGAGAGAAAAGAGAGAGAGAGGAGATGCTGCTGGTCAGTTTTTAGACATGTTCTAAATCATTGGAGGCAGTTGACAACAGTCAAGAGGTCAAGAGCAACAAGCGACATCAATTGTGGCCCTAGGAGCTGTTGGCGACAGCATTTAATGCAAGTGACATCAGATTGGAAGCCTCCAGGCAGCAGGTGACAGTATTAAATGCTGATTAGTGCACGTTGTAGGCTGATTCAAGGGTTTTCCCGCATGAAAACTTTGAATTTTCTCTCTCTATCATTCTCTCACCTATTCCAACCCATTCTCAAGAGATCTCAGCATTTCTCAACCATTTGGAGTAGATCTCAGCCAGATTCGGTGGATAGCAAAGGGAATTCCCTAAATTTCTGCAAAAAGTAAGGCTTCATAGCCACCTCAAGATTTGTGCCATTAGTAGAAGGTATCATACACTGAAATCAGCACTTGCAATTTGTTGTATTGTCACGGATTTCAAATGCCCAGTCATCCATTGTAAATTTGGGGCAGCATTTGGTCAATTGGGGTACAATTACACAAGTCTTGGGTGAAAATCAAGGGGCAAATTGCCCAATTTTTGGGGCCAAAAAGGTGTCTACTGTCCAAGATTATTAAGGTAAAGTGTACATTTCAATTTATGTTTATTTGTTGATTGGAGTAACTAAGTGCTTGATCAAGGAATTACCACCCTCTCAGAGAAAGAAGACTGGTTTCAACATCTGAAGGCCATATTTGCTAAGGTAACAACATCTTCTTTAAGCAAGTAACTTGGTAAGATTATGGTTGCCCTGAGAGCAAGCACAAGTTGTTGTAATTTGATTTTGGAAAGGATGTCTTACAAAAATGATGATTGGCAAGAAAAGTAGGAATCCTTACAAGGAAGGCAATCATTGGGTGATTATGACCACCAATTGTTGGGTATTTGACTCACACCTTACTTACGCCTACGCTCATATGGGAGTGTCGGTGATCTGTAGGACACTGGGGCACTTTTTACTCTCGGTAGGAGAGGTTTTTTCCCCCAGACTTATGGTCTTATTATCGTATGTACTTATGTGCTTATGTTACACACATTTGGGCACTTAGTGTGTGTCGGGTGTGAACACCCCCCTACAACCCTAAGGTTTAAGGGTTGTACTTTGTACTTTCAGATTACACTCATTCAGTCTATTCTCTTGGGTGTTGTGCTTCAACTCTGTCTCTCTCACTCTCACACTGTCTACTGAATCTCTACTGTACCTCGATCCTCTGCTCTCACATTTGGTATCAGAGCAGTCCTCGCCAGTTTTGCCCCCGTGCCGTCAGCTCCAGCCGTCAGCGCACAGCTCCGCGTGCCCTGCCCAGCGCGCCACCTGTAAGCTGGAGGCGTCGCCTCCTCTGCGCAGCGAGCCACCCGCCAGCAACTCGCAAAAGCCTGCACATCAGCCCAAGCACTGTTCTTTCGTCAGACATCAGCGTCGTCAGCAGTCAGCTACTGCCACGTCGTCATCAGATTTCGCCAGCTGCAGACGTCACTCACCGTAAACGTCTCCTCGCGACTGTTCTTCCCGCCCGCCCGACGACCAGCGACTTGCCACTTTGCTCACGACAGTCCAGCCCGTCCTGCCCGCCGTTTTAAAACATTCCGTCTGCACCCCGCCACATCAGCAGCTACGTCGCCTGTTTGACCACGAGCAACTCTTCGTCAGACAACGCCCGTCAGACCACGTGCAGCATGCTCGTCTGACAACCACGTCAGGTAAAATTTTCAACATTTTTTTTTAATTTCAGCCCAGAACACAGTTTTGGAAGCGGAGGTTCACACACGGCAAGCACAGAACAAGTGCAGGGATAAATTTCATGCAAATTTCTGGATTGGATCGTCAGACATTTTGGGGCTTTTGTGTATTTGGAAGACAGTTGCATTTGGACTGCTGATACAGTCACAGAAAGACTGTTTTTGACAGAAATTTTGGCAAAAATTTTGGGGATTTTGACATAATAGTGTTGCATTGCACTGTTTGCACCTTGGGAAGAGTGCAGTAAAAGACAGTTTTCTGACAGAGTACGCCCTTGCACATTAATTGCAGAAACGTATTTGCTGCAATTTCTGGAAATTTGCAGATTTCCAGTTCGTACTGCTTTGACATTGCTCATTTTGTCTTTGGAAATTTGTCATCATGGCAAATCAGGGAGGTGATGTTTTTACGTATGTATCCAAGGAGGACAGACTGGACGGAAACAACTATTCCCTTTGGTCATTCATGATGAAAAATGTATTAGTGGCCAAGAATTTATGGGATTATGTCAGTGGAGAGGAAACTCGACCGGGAGTTGTAGCTCCCATTACTCCTCCTCCCCAAGGCGCACGTGGACAATGGGGACCTTAGCCCACTCCACCTCAGTCACTTCCTCCAAGAACTGCAGCTCAAAAAGCTTGGGATACCCGTGATGCACAGGCCTTGTCTCGCTGATTGCTCTGGCAGTTCAACGGTCCATCATACCTCATATCCGTTCGGCATCTTCTTCACGAGATGCATGGTTGACTTTGGAGCATATGTTTGCAGGAAAGAATGAGACTCGGATCTCTTTTTTGAAGAAAGAGTTGGAAACTCTGAAGATGCATGAAGGTGATTCTATGCAGGATCACTTAAACAAGTTTCAGGACTTGAGGGAGCAGCTCATGAATGTAGATGAGTATTTTTCGGATGCACAGTTGATATCCACCACCTTGAACTCCTTACCTCCTTCGTACTTGTCTTTTCATACTGCATTGAACCTCACCATGAGGATTGCTAAGCACCCACTCACTTTTATTCAGCTGGTTAGCTTGCTTCTAGAGGAGGAGCAAACACGGAAAAATAGTGGTGTGGATGCTATAGTCTCTGAGCAGGCTTTTGTGGCAAGACAGAAAGGCAAGAACAGCAAGGTTAAAAATGCTCCACAAAGTTCTGGTACTTCTGGCACATCGCAGAATCAGTCACAAGGGGGGGCGCAAGCAAAGAAAGGAAAATGTCATTATTGTAAGAAGCCCGGCCACTATATCACTGAGTGCAGAAAACGCATTGCCAAAGAGAAAAAGAAGGAGTCAGGAATGTCTGTTTCTACTACTCCTTCCACTGCTAGTGAGTCCACGTCCTTTGTTGTGGACAGGGACTATTGTTTTTACACTTGCAGTTATGACATCTCTTGGGCCGATCGAGCACTTAGCTCTACAGAGGATACTGACACTTGGTTCTTTGACAGTGGTGCTTCTAGACATATCACATCTCGCAGAGATTTGTTTGCTTCAGTTAGTGCACCTCCCGTTGGGAAATCGGTACAGTGTGCCAATAATGCATCATACCCTGTTCGTGGTATTGGGGAGATTCAGCTCACAGCCATTGATGGCTCCATTCTCCGCCTACAGGATGCTTTGTTTGTGCCTAGAATAAAGAAGAATTTGCTTTCTATTTCTTCTTTGGCACGTTGTGGTATGCAGGTCACTTTTGATGATGACCATTGCATGGTTCGAGAAAAAGAATGCATGACATTGGTCTTGACAGAATCTTTGTGTCATGGTTTATATGAGTTGGATGCTCTTTCAGTAGATCAGTCAGCATACTTGACATCCACTCTTACTCCTACTATGATACAGGCGGAGTTATGGCATGCTCGTTTAGGGCATGTAAACTTTGGCAGCTTGATGCTTTTACAGCGTACTCAGATGCTGGATGGCTTACCTCTCTTGGAGAGACCTCCTGAGCACTTATGCGAGGGATGCATTTTGGGAAAAATGCATCAGTTCTCATTTCCTCGTGATGTTGCTTTCAGAGCAACAACCAGATTGCAGTTGGTGCATTCAAATGTTTGTGGGCCTATGCAGACCATGTCATTGGGTGATTGTTATTATTTTGTGACATTCATTGATGACTTCACACGTTTTGCTGGGTCTATTGTTTGAAAAAGAAGTCAGAAGTGTATGATACATTTTTGGCTTTCAGTGCACTTGTTGAAAACCAATCTGGATGCCACATTAAGACTCTCCGTTCGGACCGAGGGGGGGAATACATGTCCTCTATGCTGAATTCTTTTTTGCAGCAGAAGGGCATAGTACATCAATATACTACAGCTTATACTCCACAGCAGAATGGGGTAGCAGAGAGGAAAAATCGGTCACTCATGGAGATGGCCAGATGTATGCTGAAGGCAAAGAGCTTGCCTCATAGTTTTTGGATGGAAGCAGTCATGTGTGCTTGCCATATTTTGAACAGATGCCCTACCAAAGCCTTGAAGACCATCACACCATTTGAGACTTGGTACAGCCGTAAACCTTCTGTTGGTCACTTTCGTACCTTTGGGTATCTTGCCTATACCCATATTCCACTTAGAAGAAAATTGGACAACAAGGCTGTTAAGTGCATTTTTATGGGATATAGCAATGAGAGCAAAGGCTACAGACTCTATGATCCCGTTACGAAGAAGGTTTTTGTCAGCAGGGATGTTGTTTTTGATGAAAAATCAGAATTATCCTTGGCTGGTTTGGACACATATCAGGCTACCCGTGATGTTTTTGAAGGGCTGCTGCCCATTACTTTTGGTGATTCAGCTGGAGGTTCACAAAATGAACCTAATGTTCAGCCAGCTGCTCCTATGGAAAGTGCAGAAATTCAGCCATTGGCTGATCGGAATATTCAGCATCATGCTGAAACAGAAATTCAGCAAGAGCTTGCACACAGCCAGGATGCTAGACAGCTACCTAGATGGTATTTGCAGACTATGCAAGATAGTCCTTTGGATGCACCCATGGCTGGTCGTACTAGACGGCAAACTCGCTTGCATGATTCAGCACATACCATGGAGTTTATTATGGCGGCAAGTACTTTTGATAATGAAGAGCCTGAATGTTATGAGGATGCACAACACAGTGTGCATTGGATGGCAACCATGCAAGCTGAATTAGATTCTATTACTAAGAATCAAACTTGGGATTTGGTGTCCTTGCCATTTGGGAAAAAAGCCATTGGAACAAAATGGTTCTACAAATTGAAAAGAAAAGCAGATGGATCCATTGATAAATACAAGGCACGGCTGGTAGCTAAAGGCTACGCACAGAAAAAGGGCATTGGTTACGATGAGACATTTGCTCCTACTTCCCGTATGACGACCATCAGGTCTATGATTGCTTTGGCTGCACATTATGGTTGGACAGTCCATCAACTAGATATCAAGACTGCATTTTTACATGGGGAACTTCAGGAGGAAGTTTATGTACAGCAGCCCATTGGTTTTGCAGTTGAAGGCTCAGAACATTTGGTATGCAAGCTAAAAAAGGCACTATATGGTTTAAAACAAGCTCCTAGAGCTTGCTATGAAAAGATAGATGCTTTCTTGCTTGGTCAGGGGTTTCTAAACAGCTCATCTGAGTCTACCCTTTACGTATGTAAAGAAGGGGGATCTATGCTGATTTTATGTCTTTATGTTGATGACCTTTTGCTCACTGGAACACATGCTGATCAGATTTCAGCATTCAAACAAAATTTGCAGCAAACCTTTGACATGTCTGACTTGGGAGTTTTGCATTACTACTTGGGCATCCAGTTCATACATAATGCTCGAGGTATTGGGTTATCACAGTCAAGGTATATTGGGCAGCTTCTTGAGAAATTTGGCTTACAGGATTGCAAGCCAGTTACTACTCCCACGGAACCTGGACTGAAACTTTCATTACATGATGGCAGTGATTTGTTTGATATACATACATATGCTCCTGCAGTTGGATGTCTTATCTATCTATGCAATACTAGGCCGGACATACAGTTTGCAGTTTCAGCTTTGAGCAGGTATATGCATCAGCCACGTATGTCACATTGGCAAGCTGTCAAGCGTGTTTTTCGCTACTTGCAGGTACTCGTTCTCTTGGGTTGCTTTATGCCAAGGGGGGACCACTGTAATTACATGCTTACAGTGATTCTGATTGGGCTGGTGATTATGATACACGTCACTCTACTAGTGGCAATTGTTTCTTTCTTGGCACTTCTTGCATTTCTTGGCTTAGCAAGAAACAATCCACTGTTGCCACATCGTCATGTGAAGCTGAATACAAGGCAGCTTTCACTACCACAGTTGAATGCGTATGGCTTAGACACTTGCTAGCTGATTTGGATGTATCTGTTACTGAGCCTACTCCATTGTTCACTGACAGTCAGAGTGCCATTGCAGTGGCACGGAACCCAGTGTTTCATGCTCGCACAAAACACATTGAGATTCACTATCACTTTGTCAGAGAGAGGCTACATGCAGGTGATATCAGCCTTGTCTATTGTCCTACCACCAGTAATGTGGCAGACGTCTTCACCAAAGCTCTTCCTCGTGACAAATTTGAAGCATTTCGCGATGCTTTAAATTTGATATCCTTTGGTGGCGGATGATCCTTGTACTCTTGATCACTCTTCACTCCAGGGGGGTTTGTTGGGTATTTGACTCACGCCTTACTTACGCCTACGCTCATATGGGAGTGTCAGTGATTAGTAGGACACTGGGGCACTTTTTACTCTCGGTAGGAGAGGTTTTTTCCCCCAGACTTATGGTCTTATTATCGTATGTACTTATGTGCTTATGTTACACACATTTGGGCACTTAGTGTGTATCGGGTGTGAACACCCCCCTACAACCCTAAGGTTTAAGGGTTGTACTTTGTACTTTCGGATTACACTCATTCAGTCTATTCTCTTGGGTGTCGTGCTTCAACTCTGTCTCTCTCACTCTCACACTGTCTACTGAATCTCTGCTGTACCTCGATCCTCTGCTCTCACACCAATGATCACAATGAAGAGAGAGAGCAAACTAGAAATGCATTGGAACATAGAAACCGATGTTTTCGTCAAAAGAACCTAAAGAGGCTGAAGATGACATGGAAGCAAATGCATTGATCAAAGCACAGCAGTTAGTGCAGTGGGTACTTTAACCCAAACTTACTCAAAACCCTTGGTTTGCTGAATTCACGCAAGCTCCTTCTATCCAGAAAAAAAAAAGAAGCATTCACAATCTAAGCAACCCAAAGAGGCTCATGATAAGCCATCTCTTTCAATGAACAAACTCCAAGCAGCCCCATACCAAACAGTCCACTTGTAAGCAAGTTGCTAATTTGCATGGACAAGGCGGTCATCTTCAACATGCAGATTTTAGACAGCCAATAATTCAAATTTGGCTATGGCTGAAAAAGTGTATCTTGCATCCTAAAATGTTAACAATCTTCACTTCAATGGTGCATAAGGTCCCAAGAAGCTGTTCGGTTTGGCAAGAGCTGCAACCAGCCCTTGCTGGATTCATTCACGACTTGATATAACACAAGCATAAGCTCTCCTCCTATTAGGCTAGCCGCATTGGACAAGTACTTCATGTTAGCTCCAGCCTCCATTTCATGGATTTTAGGCATTTTATTACGCTTGTGATTGGACACATAAGTGGGCAATTGGGTGGCTTATTTCTAGGTGACTTGTTGCCTTGAACCTCGTCCCAGTGGCCTATTTATTCACCCCATCCCACTACATGGTGTCTTGCATGATCACGCAGCCTTGGAAAAAGGAAGCCTGGAGGCACTACTGGTCATCGTGCTAGTAACTGTGTGGTATTGACATATTGTATTGTTCATCTCATGCTTCCTCCTATGGGCCTATGGGTGTCATTGCCAGTTCATTCTCAGTTCTTATGTTCATCTCTTCATCACCATTTGCGCTTTGTTCTTTCCACGCTAATATTCATTTGTGCATTTTCACATGGTATCAGACGATCAGTGTTGTTGACTTTGTGCCTTTGTTTGCTGCTGTAACTGACAGTTCCAGGTCTGCCAACCCATGTTTTCTGCTGTTTGGGGCTCTTCAACCTTGTATTTCACTTCCTCATCCCCCTACACACAGGCAGTCTGTATCACAGCTGAGCAACATCTTTCTTGCAGCAGGCAACCTATTTTTCTGCTGTAGTAAGTGGCTGTACCCTGCATATTAGCTGCTGCACCTGTTGTGGAGGGTTGGAACTGCTTTGCCAAGCATGCCATCACTATTGCTTGCTGTTACCTACACTAAAGGACTTGTCTGTGTGGGCTGACTGCTCCTGCATGCTGGTATACCTGTGTTTTAACTGATTTGATCTTCCTCACACTTGCATTTTGCTTTTTCAACTTCAGACAAGATCTCATTTGTTGGTTGCAATCATTACTACATTCACTTCACTGTTGAGCCAGCCTTTGTATTCCCTATCTGCTTGTGTGTGAACTATTGAACTCTTGATTGGGCTATCTGACCACAAGCGTCCCAAGTATCTCTTTGGAACCATTTCCTATTCTATATTCATTCCCTCCGATGGCACCTCCTTGTGCTTTTACTAATGATAAGCTTAAAGGCCCTAACTACTCTACTTGGAGTGTTGTTATGAAGGTGTGGTTTGTGTAGAAGCAACTGTGCTTGGATATCCATGGTCCAATCTGAGTCCTTGATTTTATTATGATTTTACAGGCTTTTGGTAGGCCTTCTGGTATGGTACCATACATGGTGGTGTAGTTACAGATTCCCTAGCCCTTGTTCAATTTTAGAAGGGGCTTTCCGAGTACTTGAGGAGCTCTTTCAAGGTTCTCCACTTTTACGTAGCCTTTCCTTCTTCCAACAACCCCTTTCCTTTGTCTCTGAGCCACTGTTTGCCTTTGGTGCATGCAAGCCCATCGCTTGCCCTTTAGTCCATCATGTCCATGCATCATAGGAGGGTGTTTAAGCACTTCAGTAGCTCTCGGTATCATCGCCTAGTCAAATCAATGATTTCGTTCACCCATTCTCAGCTAGACATCTTTAATTAATGTATGTCCATTAAGAGGCCTCTCCATTCCCCTTAACATTGGCAAGCATTCCTTGAAGAGGGGGGTCACTTTCATGGTTTCTAAGTCAGTTGAGGACATCATAGAGCTCTCGCATCATCCTTTTCTGCCCTTTTCTTGGCAATGTAGCTACTAGGGTAGGGTTGGGCTTTATGTTTAGCTTGTCTTAAAGGTTCTAGTTCAAATTGATAGATTGTTATCACTAATGACGGTTTAAAAGATTTCAATACAAGGCAAATGTACCCTCATAGCTTACCGAATATGAATAAGAATAAGCATGGCATCTTGTATACAATATGCGAGCAAAAGCCCTTAGAGTTTAAAATTTGAAAATTTTCATTTCAAAATCATGTTTCAGCCAATCGTTTCACTCATGGCGCTTCACACTTCAATGAAACCTTTTAATAAAAAGTTTCACCCAGCTGTTTTAGTTCAGCTAGTCGTTTCATTCAAGGCATTTCATGTTTCCATGAAATGTTTAAGCGTTTTGTGTTTCCAGGCTAGTGAAATATATTTCATGGTTACCTTGTCTACAGGTAATAACTAGGCTGAAGGCATGTTTTTTTGGACCTTGCCTAGGTGAGTATGGATACATTCCAACTACTCAAGTGACCGACTAGGGAGTGCCCAATCTTCCTTCTTCATCTACTTATTTCATTTTCATGGCATGCCACTACTTTGGCAATTGTGCCTTCAGGTTCTTGACTCACATCGGAGCCATCTCCCAAGGTCTAGTTTCAAGCATGCCTACAACACATGGTCAACCTAGGAGCCCTCTTTTGAGATTGAGTACAAGCATGTCCCGATTACCTTGGTGGCAAATTCTCCTTCTAGCTCTACCAACCAAGGGGTGTCATATCTTCCTTATCCATCATGCTACTTTAGGACCCATCTTCATCAGGTTCTCAGCACCGCAAGCTGATATCAGCTCCTTTGCCTTCAATATTGATATCCATGTAAATAATCATAAAAGGATATCTTTTTGCACTAGGACAAATGCCGAAATCTATCCTCATTCTAGTTCATTCACGCACTACATCATTGCAATTACCTTCACCATCAGCCCTCCCTCTACTGTTAGTTGTCACCACCCTATTGCTGCCCTGTCGCCTACACTAAGGTGTCACCCAGCTTCTCCAAATGCCGCCTTGCTATCAGAGGAGTTCCCTATTGCTGCCCCTTTGCCTACACCAAGGTGTCACCCAGCTTCTCCAAATGCCACCTTGCTACCATAGGAGTTCCCAATGTTACCAGCCCCAAATTGTGCCACCTAGACCTTGGTGGTCACATACAATCTGCATTCTGCTTCAGCCTCACATTTTCATCATCAACACTCTTCTTCTTCATCATGCTACTAACATCTACCATTAACCCACCCTAAAGGCTATGTTTATGGTTCCAAGCTGCTGTCCAGCATCGACATCCTCATTCCAGTTCATCTCCAAGTAGCTGTGTTTTGGCTGCCAGCTTTTCCCGACGTCATCTATTGCACCAATTGGCCCACGGCCGCTGCATTTTCATCACCCTCAGCTCTCTACTAGATCAACATCATTTTGGTGGTTTTGCCTCCCATAAGAAACAATGACTATTGGACAGTCTCTACTCCTTAAGCTCGATCTGTACTATATTCCTTCTATTCATTCATTCATTACTTTCTTATTCTTTATTTTGAGTTCTTGTCTGGATTTATTGCACGCTCAAGTGTTTTCTCTACACAAACCCTACCATATCCTCACGGCTCTTATAGTAGGTATCTAGTTGCTTTAGATGCTAAGGTTTCTTTTGGCAATGCAAGGAGACCCCAAAGCATTGTGTGTGGTGATGTGAGGCAACACAGCTGGTGTGGAGAGAAACATGTTGGATCCTTTGCCAAGCAAAGCCCAATCTTGAGTGTATTATCTGGAGAGATTTTTGTTTGCAATTAGTCAGTCAAGGATGCCATCTACTCTACAAAGCAAAGATGCAAGACATGATATTTATCATTGAGACTAGTTTATGTGATGTGGTGGGATTTGATGACTTTCCCAACTAGCAAGTACTATGGCCCCTAGCATCGCAATCGGAGGTGTGAGAGCTTACTAGGAGCCTCTCAAAGTGGCACATTTGGAAGGCCTGCTGCCAATAGAGCTTCAGCAGAGACAACCTTTTTTATATATACCACCTTGGCGGAAATCTTGCCCTCAATCATCCACTCCCTCCAAAGATGTCGGAAACAACTTCATGGGGACTCTCAACATTGACAGGAGCTTTTCATAGTTGTTCCTTCATACATGGGGCAACCATAGCCTGCTTTTCACACTACTGGATGGTACCCCAGTGGTATTATAACCCCCCTCCCCCCAAAACAAAAAAAGAACACCATGACTTATTTCCACCATTCCCCCTAGACCACCCTGAGAGGCCTTGTATGATTTAATTTGCATTTGGCTTCAATTGGATTGTCAAGCATTTACTTCCTTGATTTCTTCGAAGGAAGATAATTAGCTACACTTCAGTTTGCAAAAATTGAGTGTCTTTAAGTGTCTCCATAAGCCCATAGTTTCAAAGGTTTTCTCAAACAGGAGGTATGAAAACCCAGTTGGAGATGGAGCCCTGAAGTGGAACTACAAGTAATCTTTCAGTTAGAGAGGAAGCCCTGAAGTGGAACTACACCCCACATAAGAGCCCATTCATTCTTTTCCTTTAAGATGGGCTTTGAGGGATCATAGCCACTTTACTGAATGTGTTTTTTAATCTAAATTACTTAAAAGGAATCTTTTCTTTGCAAAAGCTTGCAACACCTGTAGCAAAGTATTTGGGGCACGGACTAAAGGTATTTACTTAAACAGGTAGAATCTTTTTCTTCTGCCAGCCCCGGTCCCCCCATGTTTTTCCAAGAAGAGAAGGTAGCACTGTATACATGCATGAATAGGAGACATAAAGCATTCTAAGTTTAAAAGATGTACATGTATCTAGTTTTGCATATGTCATTGACTGTTCACAGTAAGAATAACTGTATGTATCTACATCTGTCATTCTTCTCCACTCACGTGTTTAGTTCTCTTCCCCCCACCCAGGTGCAATACAGTACTTCGTATGCGTAAGCAATAGGCAAATTAAAAACTTCGGAGAAACAGAGTTCTTGATTCAAGCCTGCTCAAACATATGATTCCATGGAAAATAGATAAAAGCTTTCGCATACATCACTCTTCTTCCGCAATCAATCTACCCCCTCAATTTTCCCCTAAAACACACGCTCGTAATAGAGATAGAGTACAGTAAATGTGCAGTGGAAGTGCATGCATACACCTAAATGATTCAATCATAGTTTCATCAAACGTACTCTAATATGGTTTCCCTAAATGATTCAATCATAGTTTCATCAAACGTACTCTAATATGGTTTCCCACACTTCAAGAGCACCACAGTGCTCTAAGTAAATGTTATTCCTAACAAATTTGTAATGGAAGATATGAAAATCTTAGCAAAGATCATTATACAGTTCAAAAAAAGAAGACTGTACCTGAATCTGACTCTCTTCAAATCTCTACCCCCACCAGGAAGGGCCACAAGTGTAATGTATACTCCCGATTCATCCTGCTCCACCCACTCTGTGACTGCATCTTGCTCACGACTTGACAGGGAAGTTGCATCTGAAGCTCCACCATCCTCGTGTCTCAGACTGCCATGAGCTGCTGAAGTAAGACCTGTTATTCCAAATACAACCTGATCACCTGCCATCTTATTTGATTGAGTGGTCTTCCCAACAAGAGCTCCATTATATTTGACTGCACCATTTATATTTTCATGACAATCGTTCCCTTGTAAAGCAGCATCATTCCTTTGTGAGAAAGTATTATCAAAATCCTGCCTGGATGAAGCCACGGCATCAGCAACAGCACCTGATGAATGACTAATCTTTGGTGTAGGAGGATCCTGGCCAAAGGAAGAACGCAAGCCATTGGGTGGACGATGATGAGCATCATAAGCATGTGATCTAAGAATCTGCTGCACTCCAGCTCCATCAGGAAGTCTTTCTGCCAAGGCTTTGACCTGCAACACATGAAAGCAATATTAAACTCACAAGAATGCTCAAAGTTCCTCCCCTCACCCCTCTTCTCCCCTGCTGCCCATTCCCCAAACCCGACCAAGATACTTATCTATAAGGTGCCAAGATAGGTCCACATGAGCCAAGAACAGCAGCTAAACAGATACAGTACAGGTGCCCCAAGCCTTCCCCCACCACATCCCCTGCCTTGCCCCAGTCCCCAGCCTGCCCTCACCCCAAACAAAACATTGAAAAAACCCCTCCCTCCCTCCTCCCTTCCTCCCTGCAAACAAAAAATTCAAGTAATCCCTCCCCCCCTGCCTCCCTACAAACACAGGTTCATGGAACTAAGAGAACCTCCACATCACGGGGTTACCATGACAAAGTCCAGTAGATCTGAGTCACCATATAAGTAGACAATCTGACACACCTTTCAGAGAACAGAACAAGAATCTAGAAGTATACTCCTTACTATCTCACATTTGAAAGTTGGATGAGGAAGAGGAACAACAGAGATAGGAGATATTATATTTGCCTATTTCTTTAGGCATTCCACCTATTATCTTTTTGTCTTAGAAATGGAATTGTCATCATTGTATTTCTATGCCTTAAAGATCTCATGATCTTCAATAGACTACTATCTCCCTCACCTTCCCCTGCTTTTTTTGATAATGATAGCATCCTACTTTCTCTAGTATCAGTAGAATCACCTCTACAAATGAATTCACAAGAGATGTTATTCACAGGCTTCCGAAAGAACATCACAATAGATATCTTGACCACCCTATTCAATATCTACATTAACCGGATCTCAGACAACAATGATCATCCACATGACCATTGGAAGGTTTATTGATTACTCTTCTTGTGACCACAATGATTTCCATCATTGCTCACAGTATGTAGACGAAGCTAGAGCAACACTTGATTGGCCAAAGATCTCTTGCAATATATTTATCCCTATTAACCTTTCTAACATATTGTTGGCGAAAGAACTCGTGCAATATCTTTATCTCTATTGGCATTTGAAACATATTGCCAAGAAGCCCACCAGATCCACCCATTGTTGCAGGATTAAATTCTATGTTGCTCTCACAAAAGCACAGTACATATTTTTTTCATGCAACAAGCATATATTTATGAGCATGTTTATTTAGACCAACCTCATTGAGCAGAGTCAAAAGATTAGCCTCCTATTTTCCATGTTTTGTTGCCATATTTATATACACATCTACTCATGCACCCCCCTATGAAGCAAACACCCACATACATGCAAATGCACAAACACAAGGATGCAGGCACACTGAGGGCAAATAACTGAGCAAGAGAATGACAGTACCTGGCCAGTTAGTGATTTAATGACTTCTTTTGCAGCTTTGCACTTCTCGGATTCCACTGCGACCAATGCAAGTGCATCATTGGCCTTTTTTTGTAGTTCAGTTTCTCTGAGCTGACTTTGGTGAATTACATTTTCAAGCTGCGAGTTCATTAAGAAAATGCACTTAGTACTCCACTAAATAGGAAACTAAAAGACAAGAAACAAGCATATGAAAGTAAAGAGGAAGCTTGCTTCTGTGTCTCAGAAACCAGAGATATTTACTTACCTGTGTCCTTAGATTGAGAACTTCCTGGCTCAAAGCTTCATTAGTCTTTTTAATGTCATCAACAATAGTCTTGGGAGCGGTAAGACCTCTTAAAGTTGGAGTGGGTGTAGTCGATCTAGGTGGACTTGCTCGCCTCGAAAATGGGGATACTGATCTGGAAGCTCTTCTAGGTGAACCTTTCCTAGATTGTGTTACAATAGCATGCCCAATGTCATTTGCGGTATCCAGAGGGATAGAAATAGTGCCTTGTTTCCAGGTGGATATCCCACCTTGAGTGGAAGCTCCTCGATTGGATGATAAATCTGTTTTTTTGGCACGCCGTGGTTGGCTTCTAGCATCTACATGTGTAGCAGGGACCAAAGACAAAGGTGGTTGAGCTATGCTTACTTTCATGTCTGATCTGTCAGATAAAGCCTCCATCCGTTGCTTCTTCATTGCCTTGCTGGCAGAATTCCCTTGATTAATCATTTGACTTAATTTTACATAACAGGAATCACAAACACGGTACGGTTTGTTTGGATTAGGAGCCATCAAAGCTCTGTAAGTTTTTTTGGAACTGCAGGAATGGCAGACAACAATACCACAATTATAGCATTTGTGCCGTTTTCTGGTAAAGCTAAAAGGCTGCCTACAGCTAGCACATAATGGCTGCTCAGAGCCTGCTCCCCACTTGTGAAGGCAGATGGCTGCAGTGAAGGTTGACCCACATGCAATACTTTTCACCTGCCTGTCTTTGAGAGCTTCAACAAGAGTTGGAGAATTCCTGTCCTCTGCATCTCCATGCCCGAGCCTTCCATTGGCTCCTTTTCCCCAAGTATAGACTTCTGACTTAGAAGTCAAAACTGCAACATGATGTGCACCACAAGAAATCTCCTCTACAACAGCATCCCAAAGTTTTCCTTCAACTCGAACAGGAGTCTTTCCATCAGCTCGTGGTTCCCCCAACTGACCATAAACAACACTACCTATGGTAAAAACATGTCCCGAAGTAGTCAGAGCTACAGTTAAACTGTGACCACATGCGACTTGCAAAAAATTGTAATCTATGAGTGCTGATATGCAGGTTGGAACAAGTCTTTGCTCCTTATCTTCATGGCCCAGGCACCCTTTGTCTCCATCACCCCAGGTGAAAAGCTTCCCAGAAAAATAATTGCTGGAGCTGGAATAGCCCACCATCACTTCCACTACTGCAGCTGTATGCCAAACTCCACAAGCAGCTCTGACAGTTTTCAGACCTTTCAAAGACTCTATTTCTCTTGGGGTGGAGATGCTCCGTCGATCCCCATGCCCAAGAACTCCAAAAGTCCCATCACCAAAAGTGAAAAGTTGACCTGTAGAGGTCACTAACGCTGTATGCCAAGGTCCACAGGCAACTGAAGAAACACGAAGCCCTTCCAAAGAACCACTGACTCTTTTAGGAGTCCAGTGGCTTATGTCTTTACCATGCCCTAAAAGACCAAACTTATGAGCACCATCTCCCCAGGTGTAAAGATCTCCAGACTGTGACACTGCACAAGTATGGTATTCACCACAGGCAGCAAGCTCTACTGTGCAGTTGATCAAGGCATCTACAAGCTTGGGATAAGGGATATCCACATTAACTCCATGACCAAGCCAACCTCCAGACTCTTCTCCCCAGCTGAAAGTTTCACCTTGTCGAGTGACCAAAACAGCATGTCTGCCACCACAGGCAACCTGCTGTGCATCCAGCACAACACTCGAACCAACAGCTTTCGGGAAAAAGGCATCTAGCTTAGCACTTGCAGCAGTTCCCAGCTTATTTGTGCCACCTCCAAGTAGGCCATTGCCAACACCTTCTCCCCACATAAAAACATACCCAAGGGTATCATAGTCATCCTGCCCAGAGCCTTGACTCGAGGAGCTAGGCTGACTTGAAATACTTACCCGTACAGCTTCCCCTCTCATCTGTATTTAATTTCAAAATCCTCAAATGCAATTACCAAACCTGCAGCATTAAGACAAATGTTAAATAAATGCAAGACTTCTACGATATGATTGATTCTTACAGAATGATAAGAATAAGCTTTATATCAAAAATGCCAAAAAAACTATAGACTGATTGTATTGATGTGACCATCCAAGTTATTTGTGTTTAAAGATATGACCACAACTTCAGTGCATTTTCCAAGCAGTGATAAAACAACTAAGCAGAGCCTCTAAGACACTTCAGGATGTGATTATACAAAGCCATCCTCCATCTAAGGCATTGTTGACTTTCCAGAAACCAACAGCATGTGCCCATATGGTATAGTCAAAGCTCAAACCCAAAGATTTCACGTAGCACATCTGGTCATAGAGATGTCAATCGTAAACCTCCATGCCATAATTGAATTTGCCATGAACAATGTAACAGACCTCTGCATTATGCAATGTCTAATTGTTCTCAGCTACAGCAAGGTTGCCCAAGCAACGAAGGGCAGGCTTGAGGCTGAACTGGTGACCATGTAGTTCAGTTACAGCCTGCATTTTGTGCTTGAGCTGCAGCAGTGTTATTTTAAATCGTGTTCTTTGGCTCTCTGAGGCCTTGCTCCTAGTCTGAATGCCAATCTTGACAATTCATTTCCTTGTCATAGTTCTTGTCACACTCGATCAACTTTTAACTATATATGACAGAGAATAGGTCCAGAGTGTACGGACTCAAGACATAACTAGGCTGAGTTGGTTGTTCCTCCTGGGCCCATAAAGCAGATTGCCAGTTTTTGTGTCAACAAGGGCCTTTGCAAATGAAAGTGAAGCCTACACAAGCTGCTAGATAAGATCAGTCTAATGATGTTGCATTACAAACAAATATGCCATATAAGATCACAAATTCCAGTAACCCTCAAAATCTTCCAACCACTAGTCGTAAGTCGCTAGTCTCCAAAAATGCACAACTCGGAAGAGATAAGAGAACCCAAAGGCAGAAATGATCCTCCTACTCAACCTTCGAACATCTCCTTCTGGATCTTTCCTTCTTCACATACTTGCTGAGTTGGCTATGATACCAACTCTAAGACACTAGGCTCCAAAAACATGCAACTTAGAAAAGATAAGAGAGCCCAAAGGCAGAAATGATCCTCCTACTCATATCATACAATAGTAGATATGATGTACACGCAGCCTACAGCGGATAGACCCTGCACTCCCACCACTTTTGTATGTTTTAGAATTGATTCAGGATTGTATTTTGAGTAAGCTTGGGACCCAAATGACATCACCATTGTAAATGGTCAGTCATGTCATTTCTAACATCCCAATCATTCTATCAAAACAAGAAATATTCCATGGGTGGATACCCTGCAACTTAAAAAACAAATTCAACACTTGAGCTGCAAATCAAGGTTTATGCATAGATCTTGAATGAGGATTTTCCCTAGCTATCTTGGAAAAGCGTACTCTTGCACAAACACAAAAGGTCCATGTCACAAGGACATGTATTTATTATGCTTAGATTTGGCATTATTAAGTTTTGCACATGTGAAGTGCGAGTCAATTAAGCCACAATGACAGCCTAAGTAACCCAAGTGAGCAGTGGGTGACATTGGCAAAAGTTGTGTAAAGTTATGTTGGACAAGTACTCGTGGGTGCCTAGTGTCAGTTTGGGTCTAGGCTGT
Organism: Lygodium microphyllum; assembly: GCF_053477565.2. Taxonomy (NCBI): domain Eukaryota; kingdom Viridiplantae; phylum Streptophyta; class Polypodiopsida; order Schizaeales; family Lygodiaceae; genus Lygodium; species Lygodium microphyllum. The sequence goes on from NC_141151.1 coordinate 81,317,423, forward strand.
TAATTGGGCCATTAAAATATCAAGTGATGACATTGGGACTAGGCATTAATTATTTCATTAATTAATTAATTAATGCTAGTCCTAGACCAATTAATGTTGGAACACTTAAAGGTTCCATGGGGATTAACATATTAAATGAGATTGGGCACTAGCCAATTCTTGGCCAGGGTCAAATGGGTAATTAATTAATTTTCAAAAGTTTATTTCTAAAAATTAATTAATTATTGCTGCAAATTGCTTTTGGAAAGCTTACACTTGGCAAACTTGCTCATGCAAACTGAGAGAAGGCTGTTTGGGGCTGGTTGAGTATGGAGGTAGGCATTCAAAGGTTGAGGGAGGAAGGAGGAGCCGCCGGATTAGGCTTGAGATGAGCAACAACTGATTCCGTAGCACAACAGGACAGGGGTAGAGGTTTCCTTCTCTACCTCAAGAGAGGCAGCGATAGAAGAGGAGGGCTCGCCAGTCGCAATGACGCTTTACCCCCCCTTTCAAAGTTGTTGCTGCCATTAGAATTGCCATCAAAGCTACCATTCAAAATATACTCCTTTCAGCCAATTTTCTCTCTCATCCTCTACATTCCCTTCGCAATTCTCTGCTTATTCCAACCAATGATGAAGAGTAATTGAAGAAATTGCTGGTAAAACCCTAACTTGCAGCAACCATTAGGGTTTCTCAGCCACCTAGAGGTCCATGTCCACTAATTGAAGACCCATACTCAAAATAGCAGCTATTAATTAAGAATTTACAGCTAATCTAAGGGGTGAGCCCATTCTCGTTTGATTTAGCCCGCATGCAAGAGCTTGAAGATCAAGTTGTCCCCAAATTGTAATCTAATCAAAGGGGCACAATGATTCTTAGTATTGCTAGTTATTTATGTCAACCATTTGTATTTAAGATTGAAGGAGATCAGCCCATATCTCAATGTACTTCAACCTAAAGCAATACAAGGTAAAGAAATACCGCAATGCCAGTGGGGCCGATCAGGTTCTAGCTGTCCAAGGTTAGTGTGGTGAAGTGTATTTTCAATTTTATGTATTTTATTGCTTGCTGTAATTTGTGGTAAATCACGTCATCTACCACCCATGCCAAGAAGAAAGATTGATTTCAAGGTTCCATTGCCACGACGCATGAACTCCCTTGAGTAGGTGGGCCCAAGGCACTTGTGTGCAAGCCAAAGAATTTGCATTCTTGTTGAAATGGTAATCAATTGAGTGCATTACAGCAAGCATGTCATCATCCAATGTTTCAAGTCATGATGATGACTCACAATCTAAAGGGGCACAAAACAATAGGGACATAATATGAGGAACAGTTTAAGGCTTAGTTAAGGACAACAGCTTATAAAGGATGCTAAGGACAAGAAGAACATGTCATCCTCTAGAGCTTACAGACAGCAAGAAGCTCCCGATCAACTATTATCAACATGTATTGGCCCAATGATTCAAATCAATTTGATACTCATATAACTTGAAAGGTGATTTGTATTATTTGAGTGTTTCAAAATATGGTTAAATGTTCCTCCTCTTATTTAAGGGTGGCCAATGGCAAGAACACTCTGTAATTATATACTTGGGTTGTCATTGACGAGATGTCCAAGAGAAATTAAAAGTTTAGATGGGTAGTTAGATTTGACTAAAAAGCCCAGATAACTAAGTTTTTTTCACTAAGGTAATCACATTGACTAGAAGTCTACATAATGAGTGGTTTCAAAAAGCAAAATCAAAATGCTCATGATCAAAGAAACAAACCATGAACTCATAAACCTATATTGGGATAAGTTGAATGCCTACATTTGCTCATTTCTCTCTCTCTCTCTTATACATCAACCATGATTACTCATATTGAGCATTTGACCAACGCTCGTGAGATATGATTGGAGTTGGACCAGTTCTACAATCGGATGGATGTCATGAAGAGGGTATCTTAGTTATTACAAACGCAAGTTCAAGATACAAGCATGGCAATCTGAAACCAGTCTTCCTCCTCAGACGGTGGTAAATCCCCGATTACAACTTAATTACAGCAGCAAACAATAAATGCAAATCTGAAAATACAAATTTACCTACTGATCTTGGACAATGCACACCCGATTGGCCCCAAAATTGGAGCCCCTTTCGGTATTTCTTTAGCTTTATTGAAGAAAAAGTTGACTTACAATGGGATTCTCCCAATTCCTTTCGGTATTTCAACTCCCCTTGCTGTCCAAAGTGACCAGCAAGTCTTTAATCTATTTTGCCCCTTGATTCGAGCACTCAATTGGCCTTCACCCACTTCATAGATAATGGAAATGGCCCAAATTCAATGGCTAGCTAGTCCTCCAACTGAATTCAGCTGAAATTCACCTTCAGCCTTGTTGAATCCAAGTCTTGGAGGTTCCAATTTCTGGCACGCTTCCCAAGGCTGTTGCTAAACCCTAGTTTCTGCTGTAAACTAGGGTTTCCAGCAAAGAAATTTGCAATTTCTCAACCTCCATGGGTCCATATGCTGAGATCTTTGCAGTAAGGCTATGAAATGGCTGGGAGATGAGAGGGAAAGCTACAGAGAGAGAAAATTCAGAGTTTTATCGCAAAGAATGACTGAAAATCAGTCAAGTGCAGCTGCTGCCCTGCCATAACAGCATGTAGATGCAAAGAACTAAAGAAAATCAATCATTTACTGCTACTGCCCTGCCTCAACAGCCTGCAGATGCTGTCTCCTGCTGTTGATTGGTCTTCTTTTGCCCCTGACTGCCTCAGAAGTTCCGCCAATGTTGCAAATCAGACCAGCAGCCTCCCTTCCCTCTGTCTTGCAAGCTCAATTTATAGAAATGCCTCTCTCCAAGCTCTAAAGACGTTTTTCAATCTTGCATGGGCATTTTTCACAAGTGGCAACCTTCCCAAATAGTTTTTCCAATATTTTTCATAATTAAATATTAATTTTCAGCCTTAAAATACTGAAAATTAATTAATAATTATTTTAGTGCCCTAAAAAATAATCTAACTGGCCAATAATTAAATTTGCTAGGCAACTTCCATTCCCAAGCGTCTCTGCGACATCTTTGACCATCAGATTGGTGTTAGGTACCATTAAATGACACTTCTCTAGTGTCACCAACTGACACTTATGGCCAAATGGATGACCTAGGCCAACAACTAGCACCAGATACCACCAAGTACCTGTGCGGCATAACTTATAGCAACTTTTGCCTTTGAAATCCCGTCATTTCTCAGGGTCTCGGGCTCATAAATTTACTTTAACCCTAGTTACACCTCACATGTGCACATTTACTCAATCATGTGATTAAAAATTAATCCACATGTTAAGTGAGGTTTCAAAAATACATGTCTTCATGACACAATCACCTCCATCGACATGGCCATTACTTTGTTGTCGTAGTTGCTCCCTAGATTTAGTGCATTCTATTCCACCTTGATTGCTTCAAAGTGGAAGGAGGCTCTTAAGTGGGAGGAATTGGTTTCTATAGTCTTGGACCAAGAGGAGCAATTGAGGGGTATTAATTATAAGAAACTAAGGCTCTTATAGGTCAAGCTTCCCAAAATAAAGGGAAGGAGAAGAAGAAAAAAAAAATAACAAGAACAAAAAGGACAAGGAGTTTGCTTGCCAGATATATAATAAGGCACATCATTGAAAGAAGGATTATCTTGATAAGGATTAGAAGGACACCAGGAAGGAGAAGAACACTACAAAGAACTTAGGAGCTCCATCAATGGCCTTACTACTTTTAGAGGTGATTGAGCCTTCTACGCAGGATTCGTCTAATGTAGCATTGATGACCCCACAGTCTTAAGAGTGACAATGGCACTTCCCAACAAATGACCCCTTCTCCAAATGATATTGTCCATATGCGTCCAACGCATGGGCACATTCTAATTGGTGATAGTTCTTTAGTCCCAATACAAGACAAAGGTGATATGCAGCTTATTTCGGATGCATAAGGTGGTGCCCACACTTTTAAGGTCCTTTATATACCAAGCATGGACCATCATCTTCTTTTCATTAGTAAGATTTGTGGACTTCGTCTTCAAGTAGAGTTTGATACGGATTTCTTCAACATTCTTGATGGCAAGACTAGATAGTGTAAAAAAATACTCGTCTACACATAATAAATGCAATCATACAACAAAGCACAGACTAATTCAATAGGGTTAGGGAAATTAAAAAACAATGAACACTGAAAATAAATAAATATGATTCTCAATGCAACAAACACACCATGCAAAGTGAATGATCAACCTCAAACTCATGTGTCTCTAGGACCAAGGCAAAGAGTATGAGCTAGAGAGTGTGACGTACTCTTACAGATTCTAAAATGCAAGATCTTTTCATCAATAAGATTTGTGGACTTCATCTTCAAGTAGAGTTTGATATAGATTTCTTCAAAATTCTTGATGGCAAGACTGGATAGTGTAAAGAAATACACATCTACAGATAATAAACACAATCGTACAACAAAGCATAGATTGATAAAAGAATTGAGTAAGATTAGGAAAACTAAAAGACAATGAACATTGAAGATAAATAGATGATAATTAATAAATATAATTCTCAATGCAACAAGCACACTATGCAAAGTGAATAATAAACCTTAAACTTGTTGGGATGAGTGTGCAATGGAATGCAAGACAGAAATGGAGCAAGAGCAATGTCGAGAGAGAGTGAGAGAATCCCAATGAGTGTACCAACTATCACGGTACACAAAGAATAAAATGTATTTATATGTTAGGGTACAAAATAAGGGTGTGTTCACACCCGTATATGTTTGTATACACGAAGATTAAGGAACTTTACATCCAAAAGGACTTTACACCCAACAACCTCCCACTTAAAGGCCCGAAGTGGTACCTTTAAGCGAGCCAACTCCCACTAATTGAATGCAACGCTGCTAAGCCTTTGCAAGAATCTTAGTGAGAACATCTACAAGGTTATCTTGGGTTTTGACCTTAGTCAGTGAGACAAGACCATCCTCCAAGACCTATCGAATGAAGTGGTACCGAACATCTGTGTTAGGTACATGCATGAAACATGGCATTCTTAGCCAGACATACTACACTCTGGCTATCACAACCAAGCAAGAGAGTACGTGAAAAAAGACCAAAATCCTTGACCAAACAGCCAAGCCAAATAGCTTCCTTAGAAGATCCTATGGCTGAAATATATTCAACCTCTGCAATAGTCAACGCCACAATTTTCTATAACCTTGAACACCAAGAAATAGCAGCACTAGCTAAAGTAAAGACATATCCACTGGTAGATTTTCTAGTGTCAAGATCTCCTACCATGTCCGAATCACAAAATCCCTGCAACTCTAGTGTGCCCTTTGTATAGCATATGCACTTCTCCTATGTACCTTTTAAGTATCTAAAGATACATTTCACTGCTTTCCAATGTGGCTTACCAAGGTTAGATATGAATCTACTAACAACTCCCATCACATGAGCAATGTCAGGGCAAGTTGCAACCATGGCCTACATCAAAGAACCACAAGCTGATGCATAAGGTATACCCTTCATTGCACTAGTAGTTGCATCATCCCTTGGGCGATCAACTTTGTATACGGCGGTAAAGGCACACCAAGAGGCTTAGCATCAACCATATTAAACATCTCAAGTACATTGTTGTTGTACTTGTTCTGTGAGAGAAACAAGTGCTACCCTCTATCTCTTTTAATGTGCATGCCCAAAATGTGTTCAATTGTCCCCAAATCTTTCATTGAAAAGGCTGAACTCAACTACCTTTTAAGAGTATTCAGAGTACTCTTACACTTTCCTACAATTAGTCATCCACATATAAGACCACTACAATAAGGCTTCCATTCAGCCTTTTTAGTGTATAAGCACTGATCTGCATGACTACGTTTAAATCCATGGGTGAGCATAAAAGTATCAACCTTTTTATACCACTCTAGGGGCTTGTTTTTGTTAGCCATTGTCATTTCCTGCATAGTCGGCCAGTCGGACAGCAAAGCAATACGGATGCCACGTCAGCAAGGCTGTGCAGTTGGTCAGTTTCTCTGCAGTCGGCTACATTAAATGCAGCCAACTTGGTGCTGGGAATCCTATTTTTTCGGCTATTTATAGTCGATTTTGTGGACACTCCAGCATCCATTATTTTCAGATTCTGATCTTGAGATCTGTTGGCTGAGATAGACTGTGCTCGGGCTGACGGAGATCAAGGTCATCAAGTTGAAGACATACTCTACCCCCTTGTGTATTTCTGCACTCTTATACAGCATACTACAACGCAAATTTTCTGCGTTTACAGTCTCCTTTTCTCTCTCTCTCCTCTCTATGTTCACTCTCTCAGCCTTTGTCCTACGCTTCTGCATTGCTACACTCTGACATGGTATCAGAGTGGTGAAGATGGACCTGACTGAGGGCTGAACCTATTTGAAGAGGAAATTTCAGCACGACACAAGGCTGCATTTCCAGGATTCAAGGGCGAGTGGGAGGACTGCGCATCGGATCAAGGCTGGAGCGAGCGTGGGCATGCGGGAAAGGAGTCTAATCGGTGAATTTGCTGCAGGTTATTGCTGTTTGAAGGGGAGAAAGGCTACATTTGAGGCCTTCCATTGCAGATTTTACCTTTTCATCGCCTCCGGCGGGTGAAGAAGGTTTGGGCAGCGGAGGAACCAGCCCTAGAAGGCTGCGTTTTCACAGTCAAAGGGGGCTGATTTTGCGTTTGTGCAGGTATTGCAGGTTAACATGTCTACAGAGACTGATTTGGAGTTCCAGGCGATCATGGACAGGAAGGTGCCTGTCCTACCAACTCTTCCATCGGATCAAAATCTTAACGGTGACAATTACCGCATCTGACGGGTAATGATGTTGGCCATTTTGGAGTCCTATGATTTGGCGGAATTGGTGATGGAGGAGATTAACAGGCCCTCGATGAGGGATGAGCCCAAAATCTCTTCCAATGCTCGTGCGGAGTTGACCAAGGCCCAATCTCATTGGGACAAAGTGAATGCCAGGATTCGATCTTTTATGTTTCTGCCTTGCACCACAGCCGTGATCATTCAAATCGAGCACTTAACGGTGGCTCGTGAGATATGGTTGGAGCTCAATCAGATATACAACCCAATGACCCTAATAAAGAGGGTTTCTTTGGAGGTGCACATGCGGACTTTGTCCATGAATAAGTCTTCTTCGCTTCCGGAACACATCAACAAGCTTCGGCAACTTCAGATGCAGGTTCAAAATGTGAGGAAGCCTATTTCCTCCGAAGACATGGCGATCACTTTACTATCCCAGTTGCCGCCACGATTCCGTACTTTTTATTCCACTCTTATTGCATCAGGGCGGGAGTCGACTCTTTGGTGGAAAAAGTTTGTTCATATGGTCTTGGACCAGGAGGAACAATTGAAGGGACAGAATGCTTCCAGATCGGAGGCATTGGTTGGTCAAGCCTCTCAGAAGAAGGGGAAGGACCAAAGGAAGAAGAAGGAGGACAACAAATCCAAGAAGGACAAGGAGAAGGAATCGACTTGCCATATTTGTGGAAAGACCGGTCACTGGAAGAAGGATTGCCTTGACAAAGACAAGAAGGATACCAAGAAGAAGGACACGAAGGATTCTGGAGCCGTGGCTGCACCCTCATCAGCTGCTTTTCTACACTTAGCAGTCATTGAGGACTCTACACCAAAGACTTCTGATGCTGCGATGACAGCTCCCCAGGCTCGTGAATGGGTGAAAAAACCTCCTCGAAGTCTATGCCTTCCTTCTGTGTATAGCCCTTAGTAACCAAACGGGCCTTATACTTGAGCTTCCCATCAATACATTTCACCTTGTAAACCCATTAGTTATAGATAGCTTTCCTATCCTTGGGCAAAGGTACAAGGATAGGGCAAAGGCCCCACATCCTCAAGTATGTGTACACCATCACCTGGTTGCTAATTTTCAGCATTTTCTTGCTGCTGTAACTTGTTTGCAGCATGTTCTTCTTGCTGTCCTATTCCATCCTGTGCATCTATTTGCTGTCCATTATCTTCTAGCTTAGCACAATAGGTTGCTACTCATTTTCAATATCAAAAGAAACAGAATCTTCAGCTAATGGTTGCTGAATGGCTGGCTGTTCATGCTGAAATTTGACCTTTTTGTCAAGGTCACTCTATGTAGCCTTTTTTAGCAACTTTGCCTCATTATAAAAATACGTCTTGATTGTGTACTATCTTCCTATCCTGAGGAAACCAAACCCTATAACCCATCTCTCCCTCATCTCCATATCCCATGAAGATACCCTTGATGGATTTCATGTCTAGTTTAGTCCTCTAACTTACAAGAACATGCACAAAGGCATCACAACCAAAGACACGCAAATGGTCATATGAAGCAAGTTTGCCAAACCAAACCTCTTCAAGAATGCCATTTTCCAATGCACAATTGGGAGAGCGATTGCATACATGAACTACAGTTTTAAGAGCCTCTCCCTAGAACTGTTGCAAAAGATTACATGTGGACAACATGCATCTGTCTCTCACAAGTGAGATAATATCTTTCAACCATGCCATTTGATGCAAGATTATAAGGGGTTGTCAACTCCCTCTTAATGCCATATATCTCACAAAACGTTTTGAAATCATTAGAAACATACTCACCCTTATTATCTGTTCTTATAGCTTTTAACTTAAGCCCTTTCTCTGTGGTAACAAAAGCATGAAACCTTTTAAAGGCATCCGACACTTCCTTTTTACTCTTTAACACATATACCCACGACTTTCTACTGAAATTATCAATAAAAGTAAGTATCTTGCATCCCCATATGGAATAACAGGTACAGTGCACACATGGGACTGAGATACGGCCCACACTCCGCCGGGAGGCAGCAGTGGGGAATCTTGGACAATGGGCGAAAGCTTGATCCAACAATATCGCGTGGGTGAGTGAAAGGGAAGAAACCCGCAAAAAGAAGCACCAAGAAACTAGCGAAGCGCATAAAAGAGGCTTTGCGTCTATAGGGCCTTTTTTGTTTATGGATTAAGCAAATTCAATTAAAAAGAAGCTACGGTCTCCCTTCGCTAGACGGATAATCTATCCCTATGCTAAGGCGAAGTCGGGGTCACTTTATGCCTTAGAGTATACTAAATCAAGAGCATTGGACTTCTGAACGACACCAAAGTAATAAGAAGACTTCACAAGTTTTCCATATATGCGCAATCATTACAAAAGTCCAGACCAGAGCCTTTTACATCGAAGCTCCCTAAAGAGGAGAGAACCTTAAGGCCTTTCTAGCTCATATAGCCAAGTCTTTTATGCCAAAGTTCCATCTGTGAGTGAACTTCGGCCACAACAAAAAAACTTACCAAGTAATGCTTTACAATGCAAATACTACAAAGTCCCCTTTTTACTGCCATTAACAATCAACATAGAGCCCTTGTGGACCTTCCAAGATCCCCCACCAAAGGTAGTAAAATATCCTCTTGCATCAAGCTATCCAATTGACAATGGACTTTTCTTTATGCGAGGTACATATCTAACATCTTGTAAAATCAGCTCTTGGCCGTTTTCAAGGGCCAAGGAGCTTCTTTCGTACAAAGTTGCTTTAAAAAAACAAAACTAAAAGGGTCAAGAAAAGTCATCGGCATAAAGATTTACGTGAATGGTACCTACACCCTCTATCTCGCATGCATAGTTGTTGCCTAAGTAAATCTTTCCTAAGCAACTTGAAATGTATTCTAAAAATGACTCCAAAGAGGGAATGATATGAAAAGAGGTACCGTTGTCCACTATCCATGATTGGGACAGCCCATCATGAGCTGAAAGTAAAGTATCAATTCCCTCCTTTTTGGTAATGCTGCTGCTACCATAACATCTACAGCTGCAACAAGTATCTCTCTAGTGTAAGAGAGCTCTTCAATGACCACACTAGATGTAACATTTGCCTTTGCAACTTCTTTTGAGGGAGAGCTGTCATCATCTTTCTTGTCATCCTTCTTTTTCTTTCATTTATGTTTCTTCCTTTCTTACTCTTTCTTGTAGTACCCACAATCAGACTTTTTATGCCCTTTACGCCCACACTAATAGCAAGTAATATCTTCTATTTGCCCTTGCTTCTACCATTGCTTTTGCCTTTATTTCCTGCGTTACCTCTCTTCTCTGACCTGCCTCTAAGATGATAGACTGAACCATTGTTTTCTCCACTAGACTTTCTTCTAATCTCCTCATTGAGAATAGAGCACCCAACACCATCAAAGATTAAAGCAGGGTTGTTGCTTAGTAACACAACCAAAGACTCCTAAATATCAGGCAATCATCAACAAGAAAATAGCCTTCAATTTATCATTGAAAGGCTACAAACCAAAGTCCTGCAACTAACTCAAAATCCATATGAAAGCACTCATGTGCTCAGATGTTGGCTTAGACTCAACCAACACCATATTCACAAGCTTGCACATGAGATGTACTTGATTCACTAGAGTTGCATTTCCATAAGTGTCCATCAACTTTTTCAATATGGCATAAGCCGTATCAAGACACTTAATGTCTGTAAGTACATCATCAGACAGCCATTTTAATGTATGCAATGGCATTCTTATTGAGTCTAGTCCAATCCTCATCTGTCATAGCTACAGGCTTGGTTTCCAAGAGAGCATCATCACAGTCCTTGAGAAACAAAATGCCTTGCATCCTGTACTTCCACAAATCAAAGCCAATGCCATCAAACCTCTTGATTTCAATAAGGGATTTAGTGTCATTGCTACTAGAAGCATTAGTAGCCATTGTGCAAAGTGCCACGTACCAATGCTGTATTTTATGACAATAAATAATAGGCTGAATATTCAACTAATTTCAGCCCAAATTTTCAGGAATAAGAGCAAGATTTGATCCAAATACATATACAACAATAGAAAGGGTGACTTTCATCAATATAACTGAGATTTCAACATACAATCCATGCATACACCTCTGCAAGGTGACTCCCACTTCAGCAATATCACCAAAAATACATTTGCAACAATCTCAGATCTGCAAATGATCACTAAGACTACTGCAGCATGAATATTCAGCAATACATCAACTCAATAGGAGCTGCCTAACATGTGTACTACATACATATGTGCCCAAAAGCACTTCTGATACACAAAAAACACCAAAATTCTCTGCAATTTCTCCAAAATCTCACAAGTGGGAGATAATAAGCTTAAATTTCATTGCTTACAACACCAAGATTGCTTCAGCAATGTCCCCAATGTGTATGTCACACATCAATTTTGCCAAAATTTATAAATTTCAGTAAAATCCCCAAAATTTAACTAACCAATCTGCCCCATTGCATTAATACATGTTCCTGAGAGCATAAAACATGCAAATTTAGCAAATTCTTGCAAAATTTTGCAAAAGCCCCAAATTTCTCGAGTCCAAATATGCACTACTGTCAATAAATTTGGCTCAGCTAAGCAAAATTTGACTGATATATGAAAAGCCCTAAAATTTTCAAGGCCAATGTGCACAATTTCTACGATTTCCGGGTCCAATGTCACTGCTATGCATGAACAACATCAAATCTGAGAAAACCCCAAATTTTCAGGCACAAATATGCACAAATCTAGGAGTTTTGCTTATGCGTGCAAACCCCTATCAATGAGAAGGGGGCTTGCTTGCAAAAATTAATAAAAATTTGACGAAAAAAATTTGCCGAAATGTGACAAAAGGCAGCCAGACCTACGTGTGATTTGCCTGCACAAATTTGGCCTATGCGACTGATGAACGTGACCTGTTGATGACTCACGTGAGTTGTCTCTATGTACGTCTAACCCAATCACTGTGTTTGAAGCAATCGCCTAACCTCACACTGGCTGGCAATAGTTATCTAGTCAAAAACGAACTATCAACTGCTTCACCTGGTCAAAACTGACCTATTGTCTGCCTTGTTGCGCACGTCTGCTACCACACTTGCCTAGAAAAGTTGTGTCTGGTCTATTTGAGCAAAGAACAAATCTGAAAGAATGTCACATGATGTTTCTTTGTGCGCGAGAGCTGAAACTGACTTGCACTATCCTTGAGAAGCGCGCACACTCTTGCCACAGCTCTGATACTAATTTGTTGGGATGACTGCACAATGGAATGTGAGATAGAAATGGAGCAAGAGCTATGTTGAGAGTGAGAGTGAGAGAATCCAAAGATAAGTATACCAACAGTCACGGTACACAAATAATAAAATGTATTTATATATTAGGATACAAAATAAGGGTGTATTCACACCCGTATATGTTTATACATACGGAGATTAAGGGACTTTATATCCAACAGAACTCTTGTGTCTCTAGTATCAGAACAAAGAGTATGAGTTGCAAAGTGTGTCGTACTCTAACGGATCCTGAAATGTAGGAGAGAGCCTCCAAATGTGTACAGCAACAGCAAATGCAAATCTAGAGAAATTGGATGAGCAACACTATTTTCAGACTATCCTTTTCATTTGGTGGCTACCATCTCTACGAATATCCATCTGTTGGCTATGTTTTGGTCTGTATCCTCCTATATTATCTCTATGTGCAGCAATTGTCTTATTTTCTGATCAGCTTGTATGATTCACTACTCAACTTTAGAGAGGGTTCTTATGTATCTGGTTATCATGTTCTACACACCACACTCTATATACTACTAACCCTTTCTCTATGTGCTTTCTTTATTTCTTGAGCTCTTGAAACCATTGTGACTCTGTCTTCTTAGCACAGCTCTATTCCTCATGATCCCTTATCTTCATTTGTCTTCTCTATATCTATCTCGTCATGGCTCCTCTAGCTTCTAATACCGTAACAAACCTTTTATATATCAATTGTTACCAAGTCATATTGGCTCAATGATTCCAAATTAATTTGATGCTCATCTACTTTGAAAGGCAATTTGTATTATTTAAGTGTTTCAAAATACGATTAAATATTCATATTTCTATTTAAGGGTGGCCAATGGCCAAAACGCTCTATAATTATACTTGGATCATCATTGATGAGATACCCAAGAGAAATTAAAAGTTTAGTCGAGCAGTCAAATTGACCAAAAAGCTCAGATGACTAAGACTTTTACACTCAAATAGTCCCATTGACTAGAAGCCCATATAATGAGTGGTTTTAGAAAGTGAAATCAAATGCTCATGATCTTTAGAAAGTGAAACTAGATGCTCATGATCAAAGAAACAAACCATAAACCGGTGAACCTATACAATAAGCTCTCGAGAAGCTAAATTGGAAAACTCTAAAATTTAGGAGGTTACTATTTTTGAAAGTTGCTCAAATGAAAATTTTGTTCGCATCAGGCTTCAAAATTTCGCAAGGAATAATTTTATATTCAATGGCTATCTAAAATTCTTAACCATTTGAGATATTTTTAGAATAAACTTATCATTTGTAACCTCTACTTTCCACTTTTAAGCATCCAAGCTCCACACCTATATATTAGAGGTCTCTCTCTTCATTTGAAACAAGCTCTCATGCTGAAATTTCAACCACATGCTTTGTATTCTCCTATCTATCTCTAATCCAAGAAGCACTTTCTACTTAGTTTGATCTAATCCAAGCACTAAACAAGAAAATTATTTTATTACCCGAGTTTACAAAAATTAGGCTTTTAAAACCCTAATTTTCAGAATTGCAACAAATCAGCCTTTTATATATGGCTCAAGCACTTGGTGCCCATGGTTTTGTTTCAATAAATTTTTGTAAAGGGAAAGGAGCCGGTTTTTCTCTCACTGTAGTATTGACTTCTCTCTCTCTCTCTCTCTCTCTCTCTCTCTCTCTCTCTCTCTCTCTCTCTCTCTCTCTCTCTTAATTTTCATGGTGATAATTGATCGAGTTGGTTAAGTTCAAAGTATTGGCATTCTCATGTTCTTCCCAGCACTTACATTGGTATCAAAGCAAGGACTTCTTCTTTGCAAGAACTTTTCTAGTTAACGATCTTTGGACCCAACTTTCTCACCATGTCAAGAGGTGAAGATGAGAATTTTGGTGAACAATCAAACGACTCCCAACACTCTGTATCAAGATCCTTCTCTGCTTATTATATGATACAAAGATACAAGGAGCTAAAAGCTAATCCAAAAATTTAAGCTTTGATGGAGAGAAGAACTAAAGCATGCCTCGAAGTGAAGGTCTCTGAAGATTTCCTTACCAAGAAGGCTCTTGAGACAAATGGTATTACGGCTGCGAAGACCTATCTCAACATGAAAGGTATCAATGTCATTGATGCAACTAAGTTTATGAAAGGTAATATATCACCTATCATTTGAGGATCCACCCAACCAGTGACTTCAAAGTCTCATCATACATAAGTTGCCTCCTCTTGTCCCAAGAATTCCTCCATGAACAAGAGTACATAGAAAGTCAAAGAACTAGTTATTTCCATGGTAATTGAATCTCCAAAGATACTTTTAGCAAAGGAAAACAATGCTAAAAGAGACTTCAAGACTAAAGAGAAGAGCATCAAGTTTGACGTTTTCTATGATAAGAGAGATTCTCAGAAAGTTGTGTCTTTTACTAGATAGTTTGATACTCCTTTTGATAGTGAAGATTATACAAAAAAATAAAAAATTAGGATAGTTAAAATGCATCTGAAGGATGCCACTTTGAATTGGTGGCTCAAAGTTGTTCAAAAGGAAAAGTAACCCACCAAGTCTTGGAAAGAGTTTAAGGAGATGTTCAACAAAAAGTTTTTTGCCTTTATCCTTTGAAGCCAATGTGCAACAAGGATGAAATGAGCTAAAGCAAAGCCATGGAGACAATGTTGAAACATATATCAACAGGTTAGCAACTATTTCTCTTGAATTTACATCTCTTAATGAAGTTTCTTTCAATGTGGAGATGAGAAAGTTTATCCATGGATTACATCCAACAATACCACGAGCTGTTTAGATGACAAAGTCTGATACTTTGGAAACATCCCAAGATGCGGCCTTAGAAGCTGAAGGACTACATATGCCATGGATGCTTGGTAAAGCCTCAAAAAAAGAACCACAAAGGAGAAAGAGTAAAATGTTTGGCCAAAAGAAGATAGATAAACAAGAATCAAAGCATAAGAATGGAGCTAGATCACCTTTTCCATCCAAAAAGAAGCTAACATATCAGCACTTAGCAGAATATACAAGAGAAGGATGATGTTTCTCTTGTGGAGAAAAAAGACACTGACTAGTTAATGCCCTAATAAGGCAAAGAAGAAAAACCAGCCCCAAAATACACCTCAAGCAAATGCTATATCTAAGGAATAATATGGAATCATTGAGTCAATATGTATTGGCAACAATTGATATACAAAAGATTTGTTACAATCCTTGCAACAGGATGCAACTGCGTCAAAGAAAAAAAAGCTTTTTATGGCTTGGGGTAAGATTGCTAATCAACATGTTTTCTTTTATTTTGATACGCGAGCTATATATCATTATATCCATCCTCAAATTATTGAAGCTCTATATCTACCAATGGAGAAGTTTGGAACACCAAAAATGTCAGGCACTGCTTATGGAGTCTAAAGTTACTCCCATTCTTGGGAAACTATCAATTAAAATAGGAGATTATGTAGATCATCAGAGTTTTATCATGGAAGATCTTGGTCATTGTGATGTTGTATTAGGAATACCTTGGCATAAAAAAATAAAGCCAACAATTGATTGAAATCAAAATAAATTTAGATTCCCTTTCAAGCCTAAAAATGTATCTTTTGATGTGGGGGTGGAAGGAAACTCTATTCCCATCTTATCCCATATACAAATTTCTAAAGCAATGAAAAAGTCTATTTCCTCGTACTTAATTTTTATCGAAGATTCTAACAAAGAGTCTAGAATTAAAGGGTCTATCTGAGATATTAACAAGGACCAAATGAGTTTCTTAAAGGAGTATAAAGATTGTTTTGCAAACACTTTACTTGACAAGTTACCACCAAAGAGCCCAAAAGATCATCACATTGATCTCATTCGAGGAAACTCACCTTCAAATAGACCACCCTATCGTGTGAGTCCAACACAACAAGAGGAGATCATGAAGTGAATGAACTCTTGGAGAAAGGTCTAATAAGACAGAGTTCCTCACATTTTTGTTGTCCAATCCTTTTTAGTACAAAAGAAAGATGGATCTTGGCGCATGTGTATGGACTACAAGACCCTCAACAAAATTACAATTCGGAATAGGTTTTGCATTCCAAGAATTGATGATATCTTGGATAGATTGAATGGATCCAAAGTATTCAGCCCGATTAACATAAATAGTGGCTACCATCAGATAAGGATTACTTCTCAAGATATTCATAAAACAGCATTCAAGACAACTTTTAGTTTGTATAAGTTTCTAGTGATACCATTTAGTCTCATCAATGCTCTTGCAACCTTTAATAGAATGATGGAAAGAATCTTTAGTGCACATTGGAAGTTTACATATACTTTTTTTAATGATATTTTGGTTAATTCAAAAGATGAATATGAATATAAGCAACACTTGAAGATAGTGTTTCAGGAACTCCACAAACATAAACTTCATGTAAATGACAAAAATAGTAATTTTTTCCTAGAAGAGATTTACTACTTGGACCATATTATATCCAAAGATGGAATTTAGATGGATCCAGAAAAAATCAAGGCTATTGTAGAATGGCCTGAATTAACTAGTATTCATGAAATTCAAAGTTTCGTCGGATTATGCTCTTATTACAAGAGATGCATTAAATGGTTTGTAGTGGTTACTAAACCATTGCATAATTTAACCAAGAAAGTACTCGCATTTCAATGGGCCAAACTAGAGAAGAAAGAAGCCTTAAAGTTCTATATCAACAAAGGACCTGTTTTGATTACGTCTAATTTGTCAAAGCCTTTCTTTGAGAAATGTGATGCTTCAAGAGACTACATTGGTGCAGCCTTAAACCAGGAAGGACATGCAATTGCTTATGCAAGCAAAAGATTCCAAAATGTAAAAAAGAATGCTACTACCTATGAAAAGGAGTTAATGGCCATCATTCAAGCTTTAAAAGACTAGAGACACTATCTTTTAGGGGAAGAATTTCTCATCAAGACACACAATGAAAGTTTGAGGCATTTTCTCAACCAACCAAAGATTTTTGAAAAGCATATTCGATGGGCCAATTATTTAGCTGAATTTAACTTTCAAATACTACATAAGAAGCAAAACAAGGTAGTTGATGCCTTGTCAAGAAAACCTCAAATTTATATAATGTCCATATTCATCATACAGATTTCACTAATATAAGGGACATGTATACTTCTAATGAAGATTTTAAAATCATCTAAAAGAGTTTCAACTTGGTAAAAAGATAAACTCCTATGTTATCAAAGATGGATTTCTTTTGATAAAGAATAAGCTATGTGTTACTAAAGATTTCATGCCGAAAGTAATGAAAAAATATAATACAACTCTTTGCATGGCTCATCATGAAATTTTGGCCACAACCAAGGCACTTGAAATGTATTTCTTTGAACAATTTATCAAAGAATGTATTGATTAAGTTTGATCGCCAAAAGCCTACAAGGCTTTTGCAACCATTATCAATTCTGAAGCAACCTTGAGAAAGCATTGCTATAGATTTTATTTTTGGCTTATCAAAATCAACAAACAACAATGATGACATATCGGCTATATTGACAGGTTTAGCAAACACGCTCATTTTATTCCAATCAAAAGACTATCAAGTCTCGACAATGGCTAAAATATTTATTTAACAAATCTTAAGTATCATGGGTTACCACAATCCATTATAGGTGATAGAGATCCATGAAGCACTAGTCTCTTTTAGCAAGCCCTTTTTGAAAATTTAGATACAAAGCTTATCTTTTTTTCTTATTATCATTCTCAAACAGATGGTCAAAGTGAAATGGTTGATCTTACACTATTGGATATGCTAAAGTACTATTGCAATGAAGCCAACCAATGATGGAAAAAGTATTTGCCTTTGATAGAATATGTCTATAATAACACAAAGGTAAAGCACCATTTGAGATCATATATGAAAAACCACTCTTAGTACGTATTCTCAAAACCAAGGAGAAGATATTTCATGCCGATTAGTTCGTGCATGATATGGATACAGCTTTTGCCCAAGTTAGACGAGCTATCCAAAGATCTCAAGAAAAACAAAAAAAAAGTAAAAAATGATTTTACAAGAAGAATTGGTGTGGCTGAAATTTGACAAGGCTCGTCTAAGAAGCTCTAACAAGCCTTCATCCCAAGTCACACAACAATAAATTATGGGCCATTTCAAGTCACTGAAAAGATTAATGATGTTTATTACAGATTACAACTTCCATAGCATTGAAAAATTCACAATGCTTTTCATATCCATTTTCTGAAGCCTTGTGAAGGGCCTCCATCATTGGAACCTATAATAGAAAATCCACCTAAAGTAGATTAATAGAAGAAGATGCTTCGACCAGAGCAAATAGTCATTCATATGATCAAAAAACGAGAAAGAAACATTTCTCGAAATTTTCTTTTGAAATTTAAAATTTACTCTCATTTAGATTTTAAATGGATGCTAGAATAGTATTTTAAAGACTATCCAAAAATACTTGAAGCTTATAAAGAAGCTATAGAATCAGAAATACTTCAAGCAAGGCTTGAAAACAAGACAGATTTCAAAAGTGACAGAGGTAACAAACCTTTTGTATATCAATTATTATCAAGATATACTGACTCAATGATTCCAAATTAATTTTTATGCTCATCTACTTTTAAAGGCGATTTGTATTATTCAAGTATTTCAATATATGAGTAAATGTTTATCTTTCTACTTAGGGATCGCCAATGACCAGAACACCTTATAATTATATTTGGATCGTTATTAATGAGATGCCTAAGAGAAATTAAAATTTTAGTCGGACAGTCAAATTAATCAAAAAGCTTAGATGACTAAGACTTTTACACTCAAATAGTCACATTGACTAGAAGCCCATATAATAAGTAGTTTCCAAAAGTAAAACTAAATGCTCATGATCGAAGTAACAAACCATAAACTGATGAACCCATATAATGAGCTCTCCAGAAGCTAAATTTTGTGATTTCTAAAATTTAAAAGGTTACTATTATACTCATCTACTTTGAAAGGCGATTTGTATTATTTAAGTGTTTCAATATATGATTAAACGTTCATCTTTCTACTTAAGGATCGCCAATGACCAGAACACTCTATAATTATATTTGGATCGTCATTAACAAGATGCCTAAGAGAAATTAAAATTTTAGTTAGACGGTCAAATTAACCAAAAAGCTTAGATGACTAAGACTTTTACACTCAAATAGTCACATTAACTAGAAGCCCATATAATAAGTAGTTTCCAAAAGTAAAACCAAAAGCACGTAATCAAAGTAGCAAACCATGAACCGATGAACCCATATAATGAGCTCTCCATAAGCTAAATTTTGTGACTTCTAAAATTTAAAAGGTTACTATTTTTAAAAGTTGCTCAAATGAAAATTTTATTCACGTCAAAGGCTCCGGAATTTCGCAAGGAATAATTTTATCTTCAGCAACTATCTTAAATTCTTAACCATTTGAGAGATTTTTAGAGTAAAAGGTTTGAAAGTTTCTTTCTTTAGAAAAGTGATACATGACATCTAAAAATGACATGTGTCATTTTGAAGAGACAAGTGTCCCTACACTTATCATTTTTAACAAACACTTTTCATTTGTAACCTCTACTTTCCACTTTTGAGCATCCAAGCCCTACACCTTATATTGAAGGTCTTTCTCTTCATTTGAAACAAGTTCTCATGCTAAAATTTCAACCACATGCTTTGTATTCCGATATCCATCTCTCATCCAAAAAGCTCTTTCTACTTATTTTGATCTAATCCAAGCACTAGAGAAGAAAATCAACTTGTTACCTGAGTTTGCAGATATTAGGATTTCAAAACCCTAATTTTCAAAATTGCAGCAAATCAGCCTTTTGTATATGGTTAGGCACTTTATGGCCGTGATTTTGTTTCAATAAATTCTTGTAAAGGGGGAATGACTAGTTCCCCTCTCAACATGGTGTTGACTTTTTTTTTCTCTCCCTCTCTATCTTCTAATTTTCATAGTGATAATTAATCGAGTTGGTAAAGTTCAAAGTATAGTTATTTTCACATTTTTTTCCACGCTTACAAATACTGATGAGCAACCTACAAATATTGTTTATTCATCTACAACTGTTCTATTGGAGATTCGATGTATTCCAATCCAAGTTTCGATGAGGATATTGTCTCTGGGTACTCCAAATATTCCAACTTCAAAGATGAGTGATGTA